>NW_016690227.1:773139-804375 GCF_001604755.1 Lepidothrix coronata
AAGCCACCAGCGTGCCTGTAGCAAATGTGGATAGAGCCTTCCCAAATCTTCGTTCGCAAAGCCCAGCCATGAAGTACTTCTTTGGCAGAGTATTCCTGTTAGATCTGTCTGTCTGTCAACACTGTACATTCTGATCACCACTTTAATTTTATCTTTATAAGCATAACTATCAAGTACTGTGGCAAAACCATTTAAAGAGAAGTGAAAGAAAAAAAAGTCTCTCTTAAAAGCAATATTTGCTGCCACTCAAAAAACAAAACAAAACAAAACCAAATACAAACAAAAAACCCCAACCAAAAACCCACATTGAAGAAAATCTACCTACTGTTCTACTTTAACTCTGTATTAGACAGTTATTTCATGGTATAAAAACAATTGTGACTTTTATGTTTTCAGTATGAGGCCTCCAAAAACATCCAGTATTTGAACTGTAGTTTAGTGTTAACTACATTTTTTCCTCTTTTTGCCAATGTTTGTTCTAACTGAAGTAGGAAAGTAGAAGTGGAAGCATGATGGTGCACCCTTTCAAATATGAAATTTTCTGAATCTTCCTCAGTTTTCAAATATGGAACATGTGTTATTGGTTCTTTTTGGTGTCTTCAATGAAAACAAATGGTTTGAGAGTAAAACCCAAACATTCAATGAAAATGATCAGTTGTGGAAAAGTGATGTACAAGAGAATAAGACCATAAATCTATAATCTTGTGGGAAATGTTGCATGATTTACAGAGAAGTTTTGCTAGTAGTGCTATCTGGAATAAAATTCACCTAGACTTTGTGTTTTTCACAATCCTTTGTTTCATTTTCCTGTACTATTGTGCATTCTTGTAGCTCATCCCATCAAATGAATGACTGATTAAAAGAAGGGATAAGTATTGGTTTCCATTTATTTTTTCTAGTCATGCCACTATGTTATCTGCCTGTCCTGTCAATACAATTTTGTCCCTGCAAAAAATTAGTTATATCTCAAATAAGAAAATTAATTACAACGTATACAATACATGAAAATTGTTTTGCTCATTTCCTGGGCTGTTCAGAAGCTGAATGGTTCTGTGAAACCACAAAAAGCTCCACTTTATTTGTTTAAAATTAGATAGTCATGTCCCACTCTGGTGGATTGACCTTTGCTGGACAACAGGTACCCACTAAACCATTCTATTGCTACTCCTTTTCAGCTGGATGGAGGAGAGAAAATAAGATGGAAAATGACTTATAGGTTGAGATAAGGCAGGTTACTAAAGCAAAAACAAAAGTTTTCACGAGCTCAAGCAAAGAGAAAAAAAAATTTTATTCTCTAATTCCCATCAGCAAGTAATGTCTGGCCAATTCCTGGGCTTCAGCACTCATTAGTGGTTGCTCCAGAAGGCAAATATTTTAAATAACCAATGCCACCCCTTCTTTCTCCTTTTCTTAGCTTTCATATCTGAGCAGATGTCATATGGTATGGAATATCCCTTTAGTCAATTTGGGTCGACTAGACTAGTTATGTCCCCTCCCAGGATCTTGCCCAGGAACCCACGCTACTGATCCGGAGACAATGTTGGAGAGACAGTGCTGATGCTGTGCCAGTGCCAGTGCTGCTCAGCAGGAGCCAAAACGCTCATGTGTTATCAACGTCCTGCTAGCTACCAATGCAAAGCACAGGGCTGTGAGGGCTGCTGTGGGAAAGTGAACTCCATCTCAGCCAGAAACAATATACACTCTCTTACAAGAGTATGTGGAGTGACAAGTAAAGAGGAAGCTGAAGAGCTCTTCAGAAAGTGTATTGAGCTCCATGCTTTCTTAGCCTTTTGACTCAATCGTGGCCTCAACCCTGTACTAGGCACACTATACTGCAGTGAAATGAACCTCCTGTGGCAGTTCCTTTTAGCTTTGCTTTAGTTCTAGCATTACAGGTTTGCTTGCAACTGTCTCTATATATTTATTTCTAGTTATATATATATGTATGTATATACAGTGTAGGTGTGCATATATGTATATAAATATATATATATATATATGCATGCATAGTCTGTGTAGGGCTTCAAGCAGGAGCAGATAGTAGAAGCCAAGCTCTGTTCTTTGCTGTAGTTCATTTCTATCTATTTCTTATTCCAATTTCTCTCATTTTCAAAGCATTACAGATTTTCCTTAGCGATACATAGCACCAATACAAAAGATATTAACAGAGCAAGTTTGAGATCAATAGGGTTGTTCATCAAACTTGAGTATACAAAAATTTATTTGGAAAGCACATAGATATCAGTAGATAGAAAATAATGCATTATATTTGAATCCTTCTATAGTTAGTTAAAAATAGAGACTTCTAACTGCCACCAATATAGCTGCAGAGTTAACAGCTTGAGATGAATGGCTTCTTTCTGCATGAATATATTGTGATCATTTATACTCAGTTCTTACTTTTAAGGTTATCTATGTCATCATAAGCAAGCAGTAAGAATATTTTTACTTCAGTGAAAGCTGAGTTTCTAAGACCCACTAATACAGCAATTTATTTTTTTTTGCTGGCAATTAGGAGATAGATATTCACTCTGACACTAGTTTACAAGTGAAAACTTAAATAAGGGTAACCTTACTGTATACATGTGCAAAATTATAATTTAAATCTCTTTCCTTCAAGAGATCTTTTTAGTGAATATTTTCAAAGTAGGCACTAGTGATTTCATTTAGGGGTAGAAGTTTATATATAAAACAGTTTATATCATAACCATTTATTTTAAAGAAAATATCAGTTTCAAAGTTTGGTATTATCTGCTTTGATAGATATCTGTCCAACAAAGAGGTAAGATTCTGGGTTTATATACACACATAGCTAGTATGTTGTTAGCTTGTTATTTTAATTTGGTATTAAAGCTTATATGGATATTCATTAACAGATATCTAAGATATAGTCACAGCTAAGAGGATTCATATAATCTCTTTAGCATTTTTGAATTTTGACTTTTTTTCTGCATTGCTTAATAGAGATGTTTTTGAGCTAGGATATTTACCATTTTTTTTGTGTACCATTTATTTTCCAAGATATTGCTTTTCTCTGGATAGTTCTTCTCAAAACTAGTTAGCTGGAAGGGTTGTGTTGTTCATGTCTGTTTGTCACATTAGATTCCCAGAATCTCATCAGAACCATGTCAAATTACATCAATCCAAACTCTGCGTTTCTGACAACAGAATGCTATAGGAAGAGCATAGCTTGAAGGTTATTGTAAGACAAACAGTTTATCATCATCACAGAAGTACTGTAAGAGATGCAATTATTTAGTCAGTGGTCATGCAATATGGTTTTTGTTGTACAATAGTAATCTGAAATTTTCAGCAGCCTATGCTTTACAAAAAATGTGCAGAACACTGGACTAAATTTTATAGGAGTATTTGTAACCACTATCAGGGGAAAGATTCTCTTTCTACAAAGAAATACTATAATGAGGTAGAGATAGCTTTCATTCTGTCCCGAGAAAAGAGTGAAATACTGAAACAGGAAATTAAAAAATGCTCCCCAAAGTTAAATATGTTACAAGATATTGCTGCCCTAACTATAAGACTAGGAACATGGCAAAATTGCATCCTCTGGCTGCACGAGCTCTACCAGCAAATCTGGCATAGATTCAGATAAACCAGGCAGGGTGCCTTTGTGCTTCTGCGTTATGTAGCTCATGACAAAAGATGACCTATCAGAAAAATGTACATTATCATATGCTGCTGCTACTGTTACGCTCAGCTGCCTCTAGGGTTTGGACAAGCCCAGGCACATAGAGAAGGAACCTTTCTCATTTCATCCCCAGACCAGTGAAGCAGAGAAACTAAGTCTGTCAGAACCAAAGAAGAATTGGCCTGTATCTTGAAGTGTGCTATGGCTTTCTCTGGTAAAGATCATATCTTTCAGAGAAGACAATTGAATTCCTTTTTTTTTTAACCTT
The DNA here is from genome assembly GCF_001604755.1 of Lepidothrix coronata. NCBI lineage: Eukaryota > Metazoa > Chordata > Aves > Passeriformes > Pipridae > Lepidothrix > Lepidothrix coronata. Next base: position 777,054 of record NW_016690227.1, read on the forward strand.
ATGTGAATGATTGGAAAGATCTGGCAGGAGGTTTTATCCACGACCCTAAATTTTCTCACAAGTAAGAGGTTTGAAAAGACAAGTTTAATTTTTTTTCTCCCACGCCTGCAAGGCTAGTTACTGTAGTGTCAGGCTTAACTTGCATAAATCCCTTGAATCATTAGATATCCTTTTGGGACTGAGATTAGAAAATTTTTCAGTCTGCAATTACCAGCTCATTGAGGGAGGGAAGAAAAAGAAAAATATGTTCCCAAAGTTCTACTGCAGTGAAGGGCAGCAATGTCATCTCAGGAAGTAGTTTCTATTTGATAAAGCTCTTCATTCGGTGAGAATGACATCTTATCCAGTGGTTATGATCTTCCTATTCCTTTTCCATATGTCTTGTCCTAATGAGCCTCCTAGCCAATGGTACACAGTGTAGTACACTACCTTTTTCATACTGAAGTTTTATTGATTCTCTTGAGTAAATTATGTTTGACTGTTGTAGCAAATTTGCTGCTGGGAACATATTTAAAAGATAGTTTATGGGATTCCCTAGCAGTGGCACCACTTAACTCTGAGAGCCAGAATATCGCCTCCAATGTATTTAGTAATTAAAGAAAACTGAATTTCCCATAGGTCATTACAAAATACTGGCCACCTCTACACCAAATCTCTGTCACCTTCTTTGAGTAATTCTTACGGGAGATTTCCTATGCAAACATTGTCAATTTTATTGGGGATCTTTCAAATATTGGTGGGTTTAGCCCTCATAGTCAGCATAAAGAGTTTAGATATACTCAAAATACCAAAGACAAAGAAATATCTTGCATTTTTTAAATTTTTTATAAGTCATATAACTTCTATTCCAGTTGTGAATATAGTGGAACAGAATAACAAATAAATATCAACTACACTGGATGCCAATTAAGTGTTTTTTTGGACCCAACACCCATCTTCCTTTCATCAAAGGAACTGTCTGACTTCTGGGGGATTTGGCTTAAGCCTGGGGAGATGTGTTTATAAGGGGATTGGGAGTGAAAGATAACAATTTCATATCATTTCTGCTTTAGGGCTCGGTCAAGTACAGCCTAGGTTTAACATATCTGTGTTTCCTATGTACTGTTGCTCTAGTATCACCACTGCTGCAAAATGTGACAGTAAAGTTCAACATATTCTAATTTGTCAAATATATCGATGAGGTTGTCTTTTCTGCTTATGTTAAGGTAATCTGGTCTGAATGGTTGCACCACAGTGAGATGGTACTTGAACTAAAAGGTACAAAGTATGTCACCAGTTCAGTTAGAGCTCTAAGACCTTCTACTGATGCAGCTCATCATTTTTATTGCTGCAATAATACATTCTACTTTAGAAATTCCTTTTTGCTAATACGGTGCAGAAAATTTTGTGCCCTATTGGATACATGTAGATACATTTGGGAGTTGTGAGAAGGCATTAGGAGTCTAACAGAATTTTATAACTTTCATCTACATTAACACATTACTGTGGCCTTTTTAAACTATGATGAAATAAAAATTCAACTTTTGTTCCTGGACAGGCAATAGACTGAGTAAAAGAGACAATGTTTTCAATACTTCCCTGGCTAGGACCAACACCCAAGCTGTAACTTGAGTCATCTTTAAAGCAAAGACAAGACTTGAAACTGACTGGGTCGAGTGGATGGATCAAGCTACCTATAATATTAGAGTCCCAAAGTTTGCAAGGTATTTCTGTCATGCTATATGTTATGCAATGTTGCCATCAAATATAGTACACTGAGACAGAAGAAAAAAAATTAATTTGGAAAATAAGCATGAGCATTTGGCTGATTCTGTGGAAATCCCAGCTCTTCGGCGTGCACAGTGGGCTTTTTGTCAGTCAGTTATTTGTTTTTATTGCAAACTGAAGTAGCAAGGGACAGACTGCAGTGAAATCACTATCTCTCAGCTGGCTGTGAGATAACCAGAAACCCCTCAGCTAGGGAATAGAATTATCTTTCTCCAGTATAAATTTCCATACTTTGTTAAATAAATTATAAGCTACATTGGCCTACAGTTCCCAGACTCTTGTGCAGCTCAGTCTGATACCAGGAAATTCATGAACTAGGAACCAGCATTCCTCACATTGCATGGCAGTGCCAAAATTCCTACTTATTTTCCTGGGAACAGGAGGCCTTTTTCAGTCAACCTTTCTTGCTAGTAAGGAGAATCAAATTTCTTCTAAGGCCAAAAATGTCTTATCCTTATTTTTATAGTAACAACGGTAAATAAATTGAATGTTGCAGTCCTTCAGTTTTGCCAAATTGTCATCTAAAGCAACAATAAGAATATGAGTCCAGTTTGTTCTGCCAATTGCTGAAGGTATCATAGAGGTTAAATAACAAATACCTAATGTTTCTGCTTTGGATGGTGTTATAAAGGAAATTGAATAAACACAGGAATATAAATCAAGAAAAAGTGCTAGAAAATGATGCCATCAGTTAGACAAATATGCCATACTAATACCTGATCTGTCCTCTTACTTGCTGAAAGTAGAAAAAAGCCTTTAGTATCTTGAGTAATCCAGGCAATGATTGATTGCATCCCATAACACTTTCTAATGTATCTTCTAGAATACCATATAAATCATATGCAGGCTTTTTCTCTTTAAATGCTACTTTATCAATTCTCAGTTGCTCAACTTTCAAAATAAAGAAAGAAAATTAGAGTCTGAGCAGCTGGGACTTCTCTTCCTCCTGAAGACCTTGATTCAGTTCAGTATTCTAGTGCATGTACAGGCTGAAGTAGGTGCACAGTCCCATTGAAGATATGCTGAAGTACCTTTGCAAATGAAAACCATTTTCGGTCTTTTAAAACACTGTGACATTTGATGTATGTTGGAAAGTCATCCTATTTGAAAAAGGTCACACAAAGAAACAAGGAAAGAAGTTGTTTTCATGAATATGATTATGAGCTTGAGTTTTAAATCTGTGATACAGTGTTTTATATGGCTTCACATTTCACGGCTAGTGTGTGTGTGTTTGTCTTTTACACTTGTTTCTGTATGCAAATTGACTAGAAAGTTGTAGTTGCTCATCTTAAAGCCCCAAAACATAGCAAAAATGTGAAACTCGCAAAATGGAGAAGGCAGTTGTGCTTTTTCCACCCTGCTCTTTGCAATCCATTTACTTGGAAAAAGGAGTTGGGGAGATCTTGTAAGGTTTGGAATACAGATGGTGGTGTTGAGGAGCAACTGGATCTCATCGCAACGAGTGTCTGCACAGAATCTTTAAGCACTCTGATCTGGGTAATCCTGCTGAAAAGTTTTCTTCCTAGCAAATAAATCTAGTAGCCCAATATAAATCAACTTTTCTCAACAAGCAAGAAGAAAAAGAGCAAGAGACAACAACAAAAAGTAGGTCATAGGGAGAGAAAGAGGGAGCACATTTACAGAGAGGAAAAGTAACTAACAGGGCCTTGGTCACTCAAGTGTTATCTACACTTCTATGATTTCATTTTGATTTATTTCAGGCACTGGGCATTGCCAACTACTTCTCTCGAGCTGCACTTGATTTCAGCCCTACATTTTCAAACCTGGAAAACTATTCAAGCTTAGGTCTTTTTGTAACTACTTGTGAGAATTATCTTGCAAAGCCTTCTTTAGGTAAGAGCTACTGTGACTTCCATTTCTTTAACCATAGATGCACACAGGGTTTTGAAACCTAGCTGGAAATATATGGTGATGGTGGAGAATGTCATAACTCTGGCAGCAAGCACAGATCAGCAAAATATTGATAATTGCGGAGTTTTGCAAAAGCTGTCAATTTTGTTGAATAGAGAGGAAATTACTGCTTTTATTACGCATTCCTTTGGCCCACTTTTTAAAATAATGTAGGAGATAAGGATGAGCAGTTACATAAAATAGCAAGAGAAGTCTTTATCTAAATCAGGAAGCCAAATTCAGGGCACTATCTACCATTACCTCCTCTCCCACTTGACAATGAAAGCAGAGCACTACATCTCAGTTAGTATTTGGTCCGTTTTAAATTGCAAACAACCTTTTTGCAACAAATTGCAACAAAGCTGTCCTTCTGAAATACACTAGTAGAAATTTATTCTGAAAATATTCCATATATGGTTGTTATAATAGAAAATGATATTCTGATGTTCTGTGGAGTTGTCTTTTGATGTTCTCTTTTCTATCAAAAAAAATTGTTAGTCATGGAATTAGAAGTCATAAATAGAAACAGCCTATTAGATCACTCAGTCCTCCTTCTGAGAGGAAAGACTAATAAAAAGAACCAAACTTTTTCATAAATAGTTAGGAAGAACAAGCAGAAAACTGTAACCAAACAAATCCAGCATACAGTACTGTATGCTACAGATTACTCTTTCCTAATTATAATGACAGGGAAATTCGAAGATTTGTATCTGAAAACTGCCCTCATTTTCTAGCAAATATGTACATGGTTTTCCAACTTCAGATAGAAATCATGTCTTCTTCAGATATGATATACTTTTCCTACCAGACCTATTTTTGGGTCTTCAAAGACCAATATGAAATGGACTTAAAAATGTTCCCAGAATCTGACGTCAAAGTGAACGATCAGAACACTTGTCATACTTACAGAGCAGAACTGTGACGGTGAAGTTTTTCGTGGGGGCCGTCCATGTGGGAGCAGCCCATCATACCGTGGTTATAGTTACTGGTACCTGTGTCAGCGTCACACAACACACATATTTTCCCAGGTCTGTCAGTTGCCTCTCCTGATGCAAAGCCTTGGCGGCCTGGATGGTTTTAGTCACCACAGTGCAAAAACAGGGTAATGCTACTGATTTCCTTAAGATAAGCAATGTCCTTAACAGTGAGTGGGAAGCAGAGGGGAGAAGAAGGAAATGGGATTGCTCAGTGTAGTTAAAGAATAAAGTGCAGCCTTTTTAAGCACATCTGTCCAAAGTAAACTTCCCTGTGAAGTAACACTGCTTTCCTGCTAAGCTATTGTTGAAAGGATTTACATCTAACAGGAACAATGAATAATCCTTGTTCTTCACTCCTTCTTTCAATGAGCTCATGTACTATGCAAGACTTAAGGCTTATCACAAAATGCTAGAGGATCAGGGGACTGCAGGGATGAAGTGACTGTCAAGTTCTGCTGAAACTGGAAAATACAGAGATGACAGACCTGCTTAGATTATCAAGACTGAGGGCTGGTACCACACACAGCACTGTGTTCAGGCTCCTCACAGCAAGGCTCACTGCCTCAGTTAGTATGCAACGTTCAGGAGCATTGAAAGTGAGGTTGGAGAATGAGGGGCTAATTCCTTTCTGTATTCAACTGTAATTGATCAAGATTAATGCTTTATAAATCACTGGATGAAGAATGTAAAATACACACGACAAAAAAAAAAGACCTTTATTTATTTTCTGTTACGTCACACTTTAATAACTCTCTGTTTCCAAAATGTCTACTTATTTGGGAAGTTGAAGATTACTGGATGCATGTCGTGACTGTTTTCTCCAAGGTCAGAGAGTGATACCAGATAGGTTCTGTCAACAAGGTTTCATCTTCTAAAAACTGTCAGAGTAGCACCATATGCCAGAAATAAATACACATGAAAATGTTAAGTAACAAAGAAAGCAGCCTTGCTTTTGTCTCCTGTATATTGTTCCACATGCAATATTGGTCAAAAGGACAGATTACATTATTTTGTTAATCATTGGTTCAAGGACCATGCACCAGATTGCATGTAGTGAGCTGTTCTCCCAACCATGTGGAATAGGATTTTTCTTATATTATCAAAGCCTTTTTTTTTCCCCTCGGGGACGTTATGGTCCACTGTTTTTGCCATCCACATCTGTCCACATTGATACTAACCTGTGACATCCTGTGATATTAGTCACACACAGCTGGATGCACAGAGGTCTGTTGGCATTCTGGCAGAGTGGAGAATCTGTCATCTTTGAGGTCTCTTTCTCTAATCTCAAATATTGATGGTTTGCAAGCAGTTCTTTGCAGACAGATACCCTTGTCATAACTGACATGCTGGACAGCTTGTTTAACAGAAAGACAAAGGATTACAACAGCAGCAAGAGGCTGAACTTCAGGCCATTTCTCTTCAATCTGACATATTCTGTGAAAACTAAATTCCACTTAAAAATTCCAAATAAAGTGAAGTAGTCTTTCCATGCAAATCCTCTCACTGTGGAGACAGACTCACTGAGCAGGGCAACAGAGAGCCCTGTGACAACAGTAGCCCACAGGGCTTAGTGGTCAGCAGTCTGCTGCCCCATGTCACAAAGTCAGCCTCTCTCCTGCTGAGCATAAACTCTGTGAGTGATTCATTGAACACAGCAGAAACAGAGAAAATCAGGGAAACTAAAACTGAGGAGACAGGACAACAGAAATGTCAATATTCTCAGCACTATTCCCTAACAAAAGAAAGCTAGAAGAATAACAATTAGCCACCCTGGAAGGAAAATAAAGATGTTGTGAAACACTATTCAAAAAACATCAGATATTTGATATAAAATGATAAGATTTATGACAAAAAGTACAATTTAAAAAGATATTTAGGTTTCTGTAAACAGAAAAGCCTGAAAATCCCCTTCATGGCAAATGAAAATTACATAGTGAATCTTGGAATTATTTATTAAAGTCCTTCATGAATTTAAACCCCTTTATATGTATTTTCTGTACAGATTTTTGCCTCTAAATTATAAATGCATTCATTTTTAATATTGTAAGCACTGGAAAATATGTAAGCACTGAAATATGCACAATGTTCTCAGTTTGAAAAATTTGGGTTCCTGTGCTCTTATGTTCAATCACAGATCCACACATAAAAATGTCCCCAAGGGTATGAAAAACATTGCTATGTTGAAAGAAATATTCTTCACCAAGTGTACAGTATTTGTTCAAACAAATATTGGACAGAAAACAAGACTACAACTCAAGAGTGCTGTGATTTAGAAAACCAATAGGAAAAAAATAGGTAAAAGACATACTGAATTTAGAAGTAGTAAACAACAAATTGACAATATGGGTAAGATCTCAGAAAAAAACCACAACAAACCCTTAAGTAATCTGAGCAAGTACACAACTACAGATGATATAGCAATCTTAACTGCGAAGAGTTAATCTCTGGATTAACATTTTTTAAGAAATGTCTGTTATTGGAAAATTTATCTATCTCAAGGAGGAATTACATGCCAAAAGTACTAGAAGAAAATACCTGAGAGTGTAAGTGCTGAGAAAAAGAATTTCACTTTTAACAGAATTTTTTCTGCAGAAAATACCTGCAGAATCACAGAATGGTTTGGGTTAGAAGGGACATTACACATCATCTAGTTCCAAATCCCCTACCATGGGCAGGGATGGCTTCCACTAGAAGATTGCATGAATTCATGGTCATTTGAAATGGGAAAGTATCTGAACTTAGTTATTTTATTTCCTTTTATTCTAAAAGACAGACTGAACCCTACAAGACAAGGCAGAAGAGATGTTATATGGCATATAAGTATGTAGGTTGCTTAAAATAGTAAGCAGATATTGTTTGCAGTAGTAAACAGCCCTAGTTGTTTGCAGACTGGTCTAAAAGTTCAGGAGTCAGCAAGGTACCACTCACTGTGCAGGAGGAGCAGGAACAAAGTCATTCATCTGTTAAAATTTTACTTTAACCTGAGAAGCTGTAGGGATAAGACAGAAGCCTTAGATATAACTTTGGAGAAGGCAGGCTGCCACAGCCTCTGCAGTCATTGCAGGCAGTGCTCATCATTGGCACTCAAAGGCTGGATGCAGGAGCGTCATTACTGAAGCTGTCAAAATGATGTGAAAGATGCAGAAGTCACAAGATCTAACCTAGAGAAGATCCAGAAGAGGATTCTGTAGAACATACAAACATTGGTCACTCAAATACAGGAAACAGTCACATCCAGAGTCCTTCAATCCCAACTGAGGAATGCCAAGCAAACTTATATTGCTAAACACCAAGCAAAACAAGGTTTAGTTGCAGAGTCTCCATCGATTGGTGCTCCAGTCTAAGTAAATGTTTGAAAGTCATCTCTCAGCCGTTGTGTTAAATATCTCCTAATGTATTAATGGCCTCTTCATAAAGCAAATTTTCAACAGCTCTGCATACAATCCCCTATCACTATCAGGACACAAAGGTGATTTTTAGTTTAGTAATATGCAGATGTGTATGCATGGAAATCAGATCAAAACCCTAGAGAATGTATAATTACCTCCATTCAAGAAATGGGCTTGCACTATCTTACATTTTATCCAAAATTTTCCTACAATCATATTAATTATAGACAACCTTTGAAATTATACGTGCCCACAGGTTTTGAGCTAACCACCTTTCCAGCAGTCCATTGTATATGAGTAATTTTGTCACCTTTAATACTAGATGAATTGCTAAAACAAGGAAAAAAATCACGGATTTCTGTTACTGCATTTGTTACACATTTCATACAAGCTATGTCTGTGAAGTTTGCGTGCATTGTATTTCCACTAATCGTAATGTATGGTGTAATCCTTTAAATCTGACAGTTTGTTTTTGCTCCTATTAGAGAGACGGAAATATCTTAAACAGGAGAACAACAAATATTGAATGACAAGTATCAGGTAATGACACACCTTTCTTTAACACCAGCTTTAACAGATGAAAAAATATTTGTGCTATTATTCTTGAAACATGCTGAATTTAGCAAGGCAAATTCCCTTCATGCTGTTCGTAACATCTTTTGAAATATTTTTTTTTTAAATATTGAAAAGCTCTAATTTCCAATATAATGTCTCCTGTTGTACAGCTTATATAAATCTGTTGATGACTGAGGGTATCTAAATAGGTGGACTTACATGGCTATTCAGATCTGGTAAACTCAAGTTTCATTTCATTTTAACCACAGTTCATTCTTTAAAACTACTTTATTTTTTCGCATCAAAGGATAAGACGAATGAACTGCTTGACATGTCTACCCTGTTCTTTAGTACAAGCATTCCAATTGCTTGGTCTGTGTATATATTTATATCATTTAATTGATGTTATAAAAAGGGGCAGTTTGGTCTGTGTGTTATATCATCTGACGCTGTTTACCCCAAAGATAAAAGAAGTGACAGGAATGGGACATGGATTTCAGTTTCTGCATGTGCAAAGGGCAGATCCTCAAATAGGGAAGCTCAGAAACATCCAGCAGGAGGAAGAAGTAGGAGACGCACATAACTGGGGCATACGTCTCTCCAAGACTCTCCTTTGCCACTAGATCACAAAACAGTTCGACAAATTCACTTGCTTGGAAGGAGATTTCTGTTCATCACTTTATCTGATGTAGATAAATAACACAGATGATATGATATGATATGATATGATCATATAAGGAAAGAAAAAGAGCCAAAATACTGAAAAAAACCCACATTCTTGGCAGAAGAAAATGATGTGACAGTTGCTCTCATGAGGAAATTTGCCTTAACAGTATTAGCCAGTAGGTTAGTTTGCTCCTGTGATAACTCAAGTCGCATTTTTCCAGCTTCTTAACCTCTCGGAGATGACTGAATCTCAATGCTGGTGGAAGTGAATCCAGTTTGTAAAATACTATTATATCATTTGCGTTAAAAGATACTATATAAATATCATTTGAGTTAAAAGATACTATATAAATACAATTTTCTTAAATAAATGTACTGTAAATTATGGGACAGCTTTGATTTACAACTACTTAAGGGATTTCAAATCTTACATTTCATACAAACACTTTGACAATTTGAATGCTACAAGACTTAGTAGTTCCAGAGCAATACAAAGCCAGAGGGAGTGAAAATTAAAGGTCTGTGATTTTTCTTTCTTTCTGTTTGAGGACATGTTTCACCAAAACCCACATTAAAAACAAAATGGCTTTTTCATTGGTCAGTCATTTGAGGAAATAAAAGCAATTAAATGGCACATTGATTTTCAAATTTTCTTCTTCCAGACTTCAAGTATATCTTCTCTGGGAACTAACAATGAAATATTGTTATTTTATATCCCCTTCTAGCTATGGCACAGTACTTCACAAAACCTGCTTACACAGCGTTATGCAAGGTGGAGCCCAGCAAATTAAACTGACCTCATTCCCTTTAAGCAAAGAAAGTAGTGAGGAGTGGGTGAGGTGCCATTTTAGGAATAATTCTGTTTGGGTTAATCTAGGGGCAGGCAGTTCAAGTAGCTTAAAATTTGTGTTGAAAACCTGTTGGAACAGATCTCCTAAACAATGCTGAGCGCTAGACTTAAGCTCTTCTCTCCTGTAGCAAGGTAAGTAACTATATGGAGTCTGCCATAAGGCCAGAAGAATAGCTATATCCAGTAGAAGTTTGTGGTCATCCAGCAGTTGTCTGTAACAGCACCCAAGACCAAACACTTAGGAAAGAGTATAAGATTAGGCAAACGACATGCTGATATTCTCCCAGCCTCCAACAATTTGAAGTTAATTTTTTATCCAAAGATGGTGGTTTTATATTTAATAATCCTCAGTGGATTTTTTTCATTAACTTGACCATCCACTTTGAAACCATATAAATACTACTATCCACAGCATCTGCAATTAGCAGATTCATGCATGCTAGTTCATGCATTAAACCTTTGGAAAAAATGTGCAGATCAACCCTCCTGCCCAATGTGTTGTCGTCCACAAACTTAATACACTTGATACCCTGATCTTGATCATGGCTGAAGATATTAAACAGGACTTGCCCCAGTGCTCATCCTTGGGGAACACTGCTAGTGACTGGCTGCCAACTGGATATGGTGTTCACCACCACTTTCTGGGCCTGGCCAGCCAGCCAGTTTTTAGCCCACCAAACAGTGCATCTGTCCAAGCCATTGTCTCTCTGGGAGACAATATCAAAGGTTTTTCTGAAGTCAGGTAGACTACATCCACAGCTTTTTCCTCATCCACCAGGTGGGTCACCTGGTCATAAAAGATCAGGTTAGTCAAGCAGAAACTGCCTTTCCTAAACCCATCTTGGCTGGGCCTGACCTCTTGCTTGTCCTGTAAATCAAATCTTTCATTCTCTAGTGAAGAAAAATAGAATTTTAAACTTGAAGTTAGGTAGAAGAAAATAAAAAAGAGGCAAGGAAAATCCCCACCTTCGTAGTCAGAAATTCAAGTTGTAATCATTATGTATGTTCCCTCTCCCATAAGAAAGAGGGAAAACCTGGTTATCATCAATAAACACAATGGTAAATCTAAGTAATTATACAGTACTCTTTATCTGAAAACCCCGAACAGTTAATAATCACTAATTAATTAAGCCTTGTAGCATTTCTGGAAGGGATATGCAACTTGAATAATGCATTTCTCAGGGGACACAATTTGTAGGCTTTTTATGTGACCCACAGGTTAACTGAAAAATTCTTGATACAATATATCTCAAGACCAAAGACGTTAATGTATTTTTAAACTCAGCTCCAGTGAAATAATCCCATATGCCTGCTCTATAGAGGCAGAGCATAAACAGGGATGTGTGATTACAGCAACTGCAAATTAATGGAGAAGAGAAGCCATGGGAATTTAGAATGGATTATACTTTACTCCACATGCTCAGAATTTCATTTGAGGTTTGTTTGTCAGGTGTGTTCTTCCAGAGTTTTTTTTTTTTATCACACAAAGCAGGCTTGTAAAAAATTGTACGATTATACATGTCTCACTTTCATTAATGCCCTCCATAGATATAAGTCATGACACAGGTACTTTTTCCCTAAGGGCCACAAGTTCTTCTACAGGTAGCATGTTTGCTCTATCAAAACCCCAGAGTGGTGTAAAGTCTCCTGTCACTCACAGAATCAGTAATCTAGAACAAGTTTGGCAAAGCCATTAAGTGAGTTTAGATCAGCACATATGAAGTCTAGTCCAAATGTAAACTGATAGAATCATAGACTCACAGAAGATGCTGAGTTGGAAGGGACCCATCATGATCATTGGATCCAATTCCTGGCCCTGCACAGGACCATCCCCTAGAATCACACCATATGTCTGAAAGCATTGTCCAAACTCTTCTTAGGTTCTGTCAGGCTTTGTGCTGTAACTACTTCCCTGAGGAGCCTGTTCCAGTGTTCAACCATCCTCTTGGGAAAAAACCTTTTCCTTACATCCAACCTAAACCTCCCCTGACTCAGCTTCCTGCCATTTCCTCAGGTCCTCTCACTGGTCACAAGAGTGAAGAGATCGGTACCTGCCCCTCAGCTTCCTCTCATGAAGATGTTGAAAACTGCAACAAGGACTCCCCTCAGTCTCCTCTTCTCCAGGCTGAAGAAACCAAGTAACCTCAGCCATTTCTTATATAGCTTCCCCTCCAGAGCCTTCACCATCCTTGTCGCCCATAATATGAAAGAATAATGGTCTCTGAGAGAGAGAGAAGCAGGAAAAAATATGAATATTTGTGGCCGTAATAACAATGAAGGCGCTTTCTGATGGCCATTCAACAACTGGATTTTTCCCTTTTGGATAAATCCAAAGCACAAGAATGACTCTAAGGTTCATTCAATCTTTCAGTAAACCTAAATTCTCCTGCTGATTTCTAAAATATTTTCTTATAATTTAGAGTACTTGAAGGACTATAGATCCCAAAGAGTACAGAGAGATTCTCTGAGCCACTATCACAGTAAAAATAGAAGCCTTTTACTTAAAATACTAATTTTCTTATCTGTTGGCAGAATTTTAATTAGATGATCAGTTTGTAGTATTGATCTATAAAATCTTGAATCCCCTTCTCAGAGGGAGGATAACAAATAGATAACAAAAGAGAAAAATAAAGAAAACTGGGAAACTGAAGGAGTGAACTGGATTCTTCTCAATTTAGAGACATGACACTTGAATGGGATTTTCTCCAAGTTAGGAGAAGGAAAGGATCCTCCTCTGCTTTAACATCTAGTCCTCACCAAAACTGATCAAACTAAAGAAAGTTCTTGAATTCTGAGGAAGTGATCAAAAGTTCCTAGGTAATTAAAAGTGAAAACAAACAAAAACCAAAACCAACCACAAAACCCACACCACAACAAACAAACAAACAAGAATGTTGACTGTTTATTACTTTATTTTTTAACAGCCCACCAGTATGTAAGTAGGCAAAAGAGACAATTGTTCTGTTCAACATATCTGCTTTTTGCATGAATCCCACTATGATCTGTGTATTTTTTTGATTCATCCTGATGTCTTTAAGCAGAATTCTGTCCCTTCCTTTGATCTCTGTTGTAGATGGAAGCTGCTGGCATCGTTCTCACCTTTAACTTTTGAATGCAAATAGATATCATCAGGTGTTTTAAGCAGATGTTACTTAATGCTTAATGGAAAGCTTTGGTATTCTGCTTGACAATGGTTTAAGAACACCTGGTGCTGGAGCTGCAGATCCCATTTTATTTGGTACACAATCTTGTGTTCAGTGTGTGCTAAACTGAGCTTTGGTTGAAACTGAGTAGGGGGCACCTTCCCAAAAGACCACCAGAGACCTCCCAGGAGGCCCATGCAGGCCCAGTAAAAAGTATTGCATAGGGCTGCACAAGCTAAATGATCATTCTTTAGGTAGGTGGTAACTGTGCATTAGATAGGTGGGTTTATGTAAATTTCAATGTCTAAATTCTTTTGCTTTTTACTCCCTGCTGTGCTTGATTTGAGGAAAGTTTCCACCTTGCACCCTGCACAGAATAAACAATGTCTCCTTTCTAAACCTGGCTCTTTTTCTGTGTTTAGAGTTCCCAAAATTTGGCAACAAACCTTTGATTAACCTAAGACTGGACTTTTTTCTTTCATTCACATGCTAGCTACATGCGTGGCTATGTGGCTACACTTTGTAGAAACATTTCCCTGAAACTATCCTAATGTTAGCATACTTTTATATTAAGTTTTTGTACAGAATTATTGCATGCAGTCTAAGCAATCTATTTGATAATTCAAATGTAATTTTATTATTCTCAAATCTGGATACTTTCTCTGAATATCCAAAATTACACCATCATGCTGGCAAGTGTTCAGTATGCTCCTGTTCTCCTCTTCCACTTTTAAACTAAGACAAGACAAAGAAAACCACACAGATATTCTTTGAAAAGGTCAAGTTCTGCTCTCAGCAACAGCAGCATACTTGAATATAGATTTAGGCCCTAATGGCTGCTGTCTGTCAGACTGTGTGATGGCTAAAAATGGCAATAATTTCTCCCTTTCAGTAGTAACCAAGTTATAAAAAAGAACATTAGAACAAGAAAAGTTCTGCTGATAAGTTTTGATTATAAGAACATAAATATGACCTCATTAATCTAACAATCAAAAGTAATAGAAAAATAGTCAATGTGTATATCAATACAGATGATGACTTGTGGTTGGCATTACCTTCTGCATGTATAACCTATAGATCTTTTGCATAAATAAACACACATCATTTTAGCTACAATTTAGTCTGAAGTGGAGCACATAAAGGCCACCTCACCATGCTATGGCTATGGCTTTATCACTACAAATATGCAAAGAAGACATTTGATCACTTGTTTCATGCAAATCTATTAACTGACTTTGCAGGAATGTTTTTGTTATTGTTATGGTTGGTAGTTTGCAAATTTGAATATGATTTATTTATTTACCTCTCCTTAGCTGGTTGTCATCTTGCAGTATTGTGACAGATTTAGGCTTTGTTTATGCTTGTGTTCTGTAGAAGTTTTTGTTTTAAACCAGTACATTTCCACAGGCCTCAGAGCACCACCTGGACAAGAGAAAGCCACATCTTCTGCTAAAATGAAATAATATGATTTTTCAACGATTTTCATTCAAAGTCAAAATACGTAAAAAAACCTGAGATTTGAGAATCCTGTGCAATCCAGCATCATTTATTTGTCAACAAGCCACAAAATCTTTCATGGACTTAAACAAAGGCAGAATATTTGGTGGAGTATTCCTTAGGCACAGTACTATTCACCTAAATTTGAATAAAGCCTGAAAAGCCATTGCATATAAACAAAAAGAAGGAAAGAATTTATAATCGTAATTATGAAGCCATACCTCAGAAGAGGATCAGTACTCAAAATGAGGTGCAAACTAGAAAAAATAGAAATATACAAAAGCTATAGTTGTTGATTATCTGTTTATTTATTTTAGACTGTGTATTAAACCTTATACAAAACTATTCCTTAAAATATATCTGACAGTAGGAGGTAGAAGTTTTTGTGATTTCTTTTATCAACTATATTTGGGATAAAGGCTTAACATAGCTGATAAGAAGGAAAATTGATAGGACCTTAGTACCTACAAATGAATTTGACCCTGTTGTATGGAGTAGCGTATTTCATGTGGGAGAAATAGCAATCTATTTTTAGTTCAGCTGTACTCCTAAGAAATGCACCTTTCCTCCCACAGTAAGAACTTATTGTACTTTTACACCTCAGTGGACTGTTAGTAAAACATTTTAAGCACAAAATCCAGTAAGATGCAGTCAAGCGTACTACAGACTTGAAAGTCACTCACAGAAAATTGCAAATGCTTTATGTGAGTTAGTTAAATCCAATTCCTCCCCGAATAGTACAAATACTTCAGTTCCTCCCTGTCATTCTTTGGTCAAATCCCTCAAGTGCAGTATAAATCCCTTTTCAGTTTATTTGTTTGTTTATGTTTTGTCTTATTATATTAAAAATAATTATTCATTCCAATTCTGCTTATTTAGCAAGTTAAGTTTCCAAGGGCATTCTATAGATAATATACAGCTCAGCTAAGCTTTCAAAAATCGTGTTATAACTGATGAAGTTTTTCCATTGCTAGGAATAAGATTCAGGCACTGAATAAGTTAGGCAGCTAGTCTTACTATTGAAAAAAACCCCCACCAGTAACTTCAAACACATTTCATCATGTAACCTCTTCTGAATTGCTTATAATGAGCATAGTAACTATTTAAAATGAAAACTTGTCATGATAGCATTAAGTTGGTTTGTGGGTTTTTTTATTAATTTATTGAAAGTAGTTTGTCCATTGTGAAAGTTCTGTCAAAGTTTAAGATTTCCTTAGCTGTTTCCTTGAAGAAGATGAGCGACTCCATGCTTTGGAAGATGTGCTTTTGAAGCTGGCATGAACATAAACCAGCTTCATAGAGAGAATGGTAAAATAATCAAATCAGATTTGGTTAGGCTGTGATTCTAGGAAAAACATCTATTTGCACAAGTTCAGTACTTGGCAATACATTCCTACTGAAATTTTCTTTAGGTTTACTTGAAGTCAGACATTCTGAATGATCTCACTTGTACTAAAAATTAAAACAGTACCAGACTGCATCTGAGCACCAGCGAGAAATCAGCCATGTCCTCTGGTATCTCTTACTATAGTCAAAGTAAACAGCATTACTTACCTTGCTGACCTTAGCTTTTCTTTAGCCCACCAAGTTAGTCTCACAAGTACCAAGCAGAGGAGGAGGATCTCTTCCCTCAACCTGCTACCTGTCATCTTCCATGTGAAAGAGCACTGCTGATTCCTGCCCAGCTTGCTGCCTGTCAGAACACCAAGGTCTTGTTCTGCAAAATTGCTTTCTAGGTAGCCAGCCTCCAGTTTCTACTTTATTGCTTGGATCCATATCATGAACCATTGCTCCTGTAGCGGCATATACAGACAGATAGATACCCTTTTGGGTATAGACATAGACACCTTTTTGGGCTACTTAAGTCAGCTGTATCTGGCCAAAGGGATATCATCTACAGATCCATGGCCTGGGATTTCAGTTTAGTGGGTCCTCTGATCAACCTCAGAACTGGGCCTTATTTAGTCTAGAACCTAGGGAGGAAGTGAAGATACCTGGGCCACCTCTGCTCACTACCATCACCTGATCGCCTATCCCCAAGGCAAAAGTGAGGCCAGGTAACTAACTCCAAATGAGGCAATATTAATTATAGAAAGTCATCATATGGCAATGTTAATACCCTATTAGTCTTCATGTAACCTAATTTCTTGTTAGACTCACAACTACAGCTGCATATCAAGAAATCTACAGCACTTTTAGGTCTGCTCTAGGAGTTACTTCCATAAATTTAGAGCCCTCCGAGATGCTGGAAAAGTGTGAACTTTCCTTTTCAACATGAAATCAAATATTTATTATATTAATGAGTAAGCTACTTGAATTAAGCCTCTCCAAAGTTTCTTTCAACCTCTGTGACCTTTCCTGACTTAAGTGACTTAGTAATATCTGCAAACTTTAATAAGGAGAGCCACTACTGTCCTACAGTTCTTTCAAAACTACTGATAGATATTAAACAATAAAAGTTTGAGTGCAGTAAAGTGTTTGTTGTGTTCAGTTTGTTGGTTTTGTTTGTTTTTTAACTGGTCATTTACTTGTGCTCTTTGGCCTTTTCTTCATGACAATGCTGCCATTCCGTTTGAGATTATTTTGTTTCATGGAATCACAGATCATCTCAAGTTGGAGGGCACCAATAAGGATCATCAAGTTCAACTCCCTGCTCCTTGCTGGACTGCCTAAAACTAAAAAATATGACAATGAGCATCATCCAGACACTTACTGAACTCTGACAGACTTGGTGCCATGACCCCTTCCTGGGGAGCCTGTTCCAGTGACTGACCACTCTCACAGTGAAGAATCTTTTCATAAGTTCACATCTGAACTTCCCCTGACCTTCATTCCATTCTCTTGGGTCCTCTCATTGGTCACCAGGGAGAGAAGATCAGGGTTTGACCCTTTGCTGCCGTCCTTGAGGAAGTTGAGGAGTGCAAGGAGTCACCCTGAGCCTCCTCCAAGCTGAACAAACCAAGTGACTTCAGCAGTTCCTTGTAAGTCTCACCCTTGAGGCCTTGGTTTGTCCTCTGGACACATTCTAATAGCTTGATGTCCTTCTTATACTGAGGCATCCAAAACTGCACATAATACTTGAGGTGAGGCTGGTCCAGTGCAGTGTAGATTGAGATAATCAGCTCCCTCAACCAGCTAGCGATGCAGTGCTCGATGCACCCCAGGATATAGCTGGTCCTTTTGGTCTGTTTCATTTCCAGAATCTTACTCAGGATCATGTCAAAGGCTCTTAAGTAGTTTTACTAAATTATGTCAACCATTTTTTTTTTCATCTATCAGTTTATAGATATGTTCAAAGAAAAAAAAGTAATAAATGATATTTTCCTTTGCAAAAATCATGCTGGTTTTATTCTACTTCATTATATCCTAGACACTTTATTTTTCATGCCTGGTAACCATGATTTCAACTAACCTGCTAGATACAGACTTAGGCCTTAAATCTCTAAATATTCTTCAAAGACTAAAACTTTTACTATGATTTGGATCAGGTGGCTAATCTGAGAATTCTACTGAAAAAAATGGTCTATCAATATAACAGCATTTAGGTATTCCTAATGAGTAGTATTGATGTTATGGCTTTAATTCACAATAGAAGAAGACTAATTAGTCCAGAGAGGGCACTGTGCTAGCAAGTTTACTAGATCAGGTCTTGTTCTGTCTGGCGTTACTTGGAATAGACATACCTTCAGATTTCCACTATTTGAAACACTTTTATTGTTTTGTTTGAAGAAGAAAACATGGAAATACAAATCATTTTCTTGAAAACTGTCAATACCTTTTTCCTAATATAAGAATTGATCACACCAAAGGTCTGTTGAGCTAAACAGCTAAGACCAAGGTCAATAGAAGATACACGAGATTAAGTATAGGAATTTAGGACAAGTAAGCAGTGATATTTATTGAAAATACTCTGCAGCCTTCAAAAATTTATGCTTAGGGATTTCGTCAGCTAGGCACCTTAATTGTCTGTTTAATAACCTTCAGTGGAATTTTTTATAATATTGTTCAATCACTCTAAACTTACGTAAACTTATAGTACCCATATCATCCTTACTAGCTGAAGATTAGGTGCTAAGATGATCAATTCTGTACTTTTTAGTTCAACCGTTCAGTGAATCTATACAAAAGTGATTAAGTTTTATTGTTTTGCAGGAGATGTTCAAACCACTTTACTGATGTTAGAAATGGTTTAGAAAAATAAGTACAGCTTTTTGCAGAACAGAAAAGAGTAAGATTTACAGTGCAATTCTATCCTGTAGGAGGGGTTTCTATAGCTGTTGTTAATGCCTATGTTGGACTTGACATCAGAGCAGAATCAGTCCATTAGGCAACAAGGCTTCTGCAGAATAAATGATATTATAAGATTCCATTATTTCACCATTAGAGCCAATGTATACACATGGGTGTTTATATTCTTTTTAGCATCAATTTGAATATACTCCTCCTTCCTGGTATAGCTTCAGAGGTGATTAGTCTTCAAAACAGGCCCTGAGTAATGATTTTAGAAAAGAAGTCTGAGGCCAGTATCAGATTCACAAAGCAACTCTTGTACCAATGAAAAAAGAGTGTAAGAGCTCAAAGATAAGCATGTACTAACCTCCTGTATAATTTGATTGCAAAGAAAGTTTCCTGTTGTAGGGTCATGCTGCCCTCAATTAGTATGTGAAATCTCTGTTGACACTTTCAGTGATGTTAAGAATGTCACCTTTTTGGTATCAAGAAGCATTTTTCATTTATGTAATGATGCCTTTGCTTGGCATCAAAGTTTTGTTAACCAGAATCTCTCCTGTCCTTGCCTGATAAGTAGACAATCAAATCACACAGGTCTAGACTTTCTGAAACTGAGATCCAAGAATTTCTGCCTGAGGACAAGAATATCAGGATAAAATATCGTATAAAAGAAGTCACACTTTAACTGTATGTTTTTAAGATTTGTCCTGCTTTTTGATGGAGGCAGAAACAAACAAAAGCAAATATTTAGCTTAAAATGAAAGATCTGGACATGCTCTAGAGATGTGCCACCAACATGATGAAAAATCATTTCACCTCTTTTTCCTTCTAGTTTGAAATACAAATTGGCAAAGCAGCTGTTTAAGACAGGTAAATTGCTTTAAGATAGCTACATGTAAAGACCCACAGAAAGAATAAATAGTAATTATCATTGCAGAAGCTCAAGCTGAAGAGAACTCTGCACTTCACAGCATCAATTAAAGAAAGCAAACTTGGTACAATGGATAATGAACAGGATATAAAACACACAAGTATCACATTGGAAATCAATGGAACACTCTCCTCAGAGCTGATCCTGAAAAGGATAAAGAAACAAAGAGTGTTCAGAAAAAAGCAATAAGGTATGTGGCATACAGAAAACTGTTTTATGAAGTGACATTATGACATCAAGATTGAGTAATTTGGCACATTGATTCATACAAGCTATCCATTAATATATATCACAGAGAATTGCAGAATAGTTTAGGTTGAACGGACTTTTGGAATCATCAGTCAAGTCCCCTACTCAAGCAGGGTCAGCTAGAGCAGGTTTTCCAGGACCATGTCCAGCCATATTATAAATATCTCCACAGAGACTCCACCACCTCTCCAGTTAATCTGTTCCAGTGTTTGACAACCCCCATTGTAAAAAAGAGGGGGTGGGAGTGTGTGTATAAAGAGAGAGATAGACATAGGTAGAAAAAATATAGCTACAGTTATATAGATACATACACATGTATTTACCTTCATCCTGCAATTCCATGTGAGTAGGAATGATATGCTTGTGCAGGTAGAGTGAAAAGAAATTTGTGTAAGAATTCCTCCTTACTGAAACTTTGTTTCTTCCTGGAATTTTATATATGATATCAGACAAAGAGCTTACTAGAAGCTATAGGTTTGCTAAGAATTTATTTTCGAGTTCTGCTACTTCCACAGAAGATATGAATTGTCTGAAATGTGTAGTCATCATCATGACTAGGCTTCGCAAACAAAGATTTGGGAAGGGCTCTACCCACGTTTGTTGCAAGTGCGTTGGTGGCTGAAAAGGCCAATACGAGACAGGCATGTCCGGTTGCAAAAGGCACAGCAGAGACTCCTTACATGGCATATTCTGCAAGGCACGATTCTTTCTATGTTGCCTTTTCTCCTCAAGGGTGATCCTGCGTGCTTTCTCAAAAGCATCAGCAGCGTTATAGATGGTGTGTCTCCAGGTCTCCTGATTTGAGGCCAGAGTAGACCAGTTGTGTTGATCAATATGGCCAAGGCTGAGATGTTGTTTCAGGGAGTCCTTGTATCTTTTCTTCGGGGCTCCTCTCATGCGGCAGCCAGTGGCAAGTTCACCATAGAGCAGGATCTTAAGGAGGCGGTGGTCCTTCATCCTTGAGACATGCCCTGCCCATTGCAGCTGTGTTCTCAGCAACATGGCCTCAATACTTGTGACTGCTGCTTGTTCTAGAACAGATGTATTGGTCACATAATCTGACCAGTGGATGTTTAGGATTGAACAGAGACAGTGTTGATGGAAGCGTTCTAAGAGAAGAATTTATTTTCGAGTTCTGCTACTTCCACAGAAGATATGAATTGTCTGAAATGTGTAGTAAGTATATGAAAATATTACTGCTTGTTCAACTCATTCTCAAAAGATAACTGAGATCAGTTTAGTAGGATACTAAGCAAAGTCAAGATGATGTTATTCTCATTTTAAATGGACATTTAAATTTATAAAAGAATATGTCTTTCAGAATCAGATTTACAATGCTATTCTTTTAATTTTGAAGATATTTTTGAGAAATACTTCCAAAGATAAAACTATTATAACCTTAAAGCAGATTGCTCCTTAACTGATTATGGCAGGATTTCAGAATCTTCTCCTAAAATATCAGCTAAACTTTAGCACCAGAGACTTGTCACTGAACTGTGTGTCCATCTCGTTATTTCAGGGGCACACAAATGACCATAGAAGTGCCAAACATTGTAAATGCTTCACTCTGCAAAACAACAGAATTCTAGAAGTAGATAAGAACTAGGCTTTTATGAGGTATCAAACATAGGCTTCCCGCCCCACTGCATCACAGTATTTAAGGCGGGCATGCAAAAACCACTGAGTTATCAGTTGTACCTGGGAGGTAGGCGTGATGTAGCATAGTTAGACATAAGAAAGATTTAGTTCCACAGCTCTCATAAATTGCTAGCAAAACATTGAATCAACTATTCTTCCCTAATGTAATGATCAGGTTAACTAGGAGCATTTATCCCTTTAAAGTGTTGATCATCACAGCAGCCACTAAGATACACAACTGCTGTTTTCAGCACTGTTGGATGAACACCATTGTTGTAAGACCTTTATTGAGAAGTCTATGAAACCTCTGATGCCAGAAAGAGATGCTGGGTTGCCATAGTCAGATCTGCTATAGTAACGTGACTGTACATTCCAGGTTAATGCAGCCAGCCTATAGGTGCTTATTTTATGTAACTTGTACAGATTACTATAGAAATACCAATTCCCCAACAGCTCTGTTTGCTTTTTGTCTAAGTTTCTAAGAACAGTGTACTTTTAATCCCTTTATATAAGTAAAAAGTTACGACCTTCTTTTGCTTTGTTTTCTGTTCCACACTATGGAACAATGAGTTCTTGTCTGTTTTTTTCAGGGAGGATGAAAAGGCATTTTGGTAATTAGTGTTTGCAAAGTTCTAAGAAGTCCTGAATTTCAGTCACTGGGTTCAAAACAATATGAAAAATGCTTTATTCCAGAACTTCTGTGAATGTCCCTAAGTATACACAGCCTTTGATCAAATGATCAAGGTAGTTCTGATGCCTTTTTTCATGTGGAGTAGATTATTGCACAACATAAATAGTCCTATAGAGATCCCAATGAAAGTACTTGTGGTTTGCAGTAGTATTTGAGGCAAACAATAGTGTCTAGTACAAACTGATAATGGGTAAAGAGGGTCCACTTCAGTTTTAATTAAATCAATAGCAGTGTTTTCATTTGCTTCACTAAGTAGGTACTTTTCCTTTTTTACAAGCTTTCTAATAGTCCATTTTAAAATATGTTTCTCTCCAGTGAGACCAGAATGCATCCTGCACTGCCATAACAGAGCGCATTCTCACTGACATTCTTCAGATCAGAAAGGATTTTCAATGTGGTTGCAGTCATTATGTTGTTTTGCAGAGTGAAGCATTTACAATGTTTGGCACTTCTATGGTCATTTGTGTGCCCCTGAAATAACGAGACGGACACATAGTGCGACATGCAAATAGTAAAGAATCTATGGAACACATTACAAAATGGTCAGCCATCTAAATAAAAAAGCATCACTGTTCTTAACCATGAAAAATAGATTAAAAAAAATTGTTGCATTGACTAAGTAATGTAAAGGATGAAGCATTTCCAATCCCAACAGAGTTCTTAAAATGAATGCAACTATTCAAACAGAACCTTCACCCAGTAGAGCTTCTTCTTTAAGATGTAAATGTTGTGTTGCTTATGAGTTTACCAAGTTAGAAAAGCAAAACAAAGCATTTTTAATAAAGATCTACATTATCTGAAAATTATTAGGACAGATAGTGCTCAAGAGGAAAGCAAGGATGGCTTGTGTGTAGCATGCTAATACTCATGCCATTGTAGCTCATATACATTCCTGCCAGCAACTATTTACATTGTGTTTTCATATAACACTGAGTACCACATTTGAACTCTTTTATTGTTTCTTAGGGTGACGTTATGAAATAATGCCTTGAATTTGATTAGACACTCCCTGCCCCACATGCAAAACTGTTGCAGGATGGAAGTCTAAATTTCCTTGAAAGTTTCAGGAATTTTTTTGGTATACTCCATGAATACCAAGTTTTAAACCCGTCTACCTACTCTATTTTGGTAATCCAATTTAAGGGGTTTTTTAATTATATAAAACCAAATTTTACAAAGAGACAGCTCTCAAAAATGTGAATGCAGTGATTGAGCTCATTGAAATTAGATTACTGAAAATAGTAACCGTAAACACCTGCAGGAAAACCAACAACAGCGACAATATTTCCTTAACACAGTTTGTTACAAATATGCTTTTTTATGAGTATGCCTAAAAGCACAATCCTGGTCACACACTTCCTTTGAGCACTCTACCAAGCAAGAGCAATAGTAGTAATCCTGTAAAGTGGATAGAGATAGATCACTTTTGCTCAGTATAGCACAAGTGAAGTCAGCAGTTCAGTGATCGAATTGTAGGACTTTGTATCATTTATGAAATCCTTTTGTAAAATCTGAGTGGGCTTTCAGGTGAGTAATCAACACTCATCTCTGTTTGCTGCAAAATCACAGCTAATAGTTTAGAGTTAGTCTGTGTATATTTACATGAACTGAAGGGGAACAGCACAGAAATCTGGTCCAAACTATGTAAGTATGTGTACAATATTATTTTAAATTACAGGAAGAAATCTGAAATAGATTTTCAAAGCTGCTTTGAATTTGATGCAACTCAAACTATCTCTCCTACTGGACAGTGCACAAGAACAACCCATGTTAAAACAAACAGATCTCATAGATTTCACAGTAATAGTATATCAAACTCACTTTCCTTTGACATATCACCACTAACTCTTTCTTTTCCACCTCTTCTTTTAGTTATATTTGCAAGGTCTTTAAACTTGGAAGAGCCAACTAGCTGCAGCTCCCAGGGAGCTGTTACATATTCTCGCAATTCAGTGGTGGAGTCTGTGATTTCTTTTCTCCATATCCACTAAATGTTTGGACTTCTGCTGTTGTTGGTTGTTTTTTCTTGGTTCTTGCCTCCAAATGGTGTTAACTACTTGTGTCTTCATGTAGTTGCTTGGATGTTTTGGAAAAGGATTAGTTTTTCTCTGGGGTGGTTTGAGTGCTTTGGTACTCCAATGTATTTGGAGTGAATTTGAGGAAGAGCTTTTCCCCAAGCATTGCTTGGCCTCTGTTACCCTGAAGCCTTTCTTGGAGGTAGGAGTGACTGTCCTTCTGACCTGTATGTGTATCACTGTTCTTCTCAGAGGGGTTGGATGTTTGCTCTTTATTTTATTTTGTGTATAATTTCTTGGGTTAAAGCAAATTCCATTTTAGCCCATGATTCTGCCTGTGGAGGGCCTATATTTCACTGCCCACCGGCCTCCATGTGACTTCCTGTAAGTTCAAAATAAGGACATAAACTATATCATTCTAAAGAAGTAACTACTTAGCAAACTCTGTAGAAGCACTTACAGTCTAATCATAGCCTGGTGGCTGAATATTTGTGATTGAACTCTGTTGGTGCTATATAAAATAGTAGCATTAAATGAGATGTGTTTGATAACGATTCTTTCTTCTATTGACTGTATCTCCTTAGTATTTTCTCTTTCAGTTTAGTAGGGGTCACCAGGTTGGCTTGGATCTAATTGCCAAGTTTTGTCTTGATCTGACAGGTTCTCATTTATTGTCCTAATATAATACTGATAGTGCTTGGTTTTGTTACTTTGTTACTGTAATATATACAACATACCAGTCAGAAGGATGTAGAAAAGAAAGCCAGCAACATGGGCAGTAGTAGATACAAATATGACCTGTATTTTTCCAGTGCAAAAGGCACAGGAAAAGACTACTTTGTAAATCTTCTAGTAACAGACTCTATAACCAGGGTGGAGTTTTTTCTGAAATCCAATGTAAATTTCTTTCTGAACCTAGTCTAAATCTTGATTTTCAAAACATATATAAGTAGGAATCTTAGTTGGCAGAGTTATAATTACTACCCTACAATAGGCCTAGTTATTGTCTTTTTTTAATGGAGGATTATATATTTATTAAGACATTACAAATAATTGGGAAGTGTCAGAAGAATTGATTTAAATTCCACAGTCAGTTTAATCTAGCATATGTTTGTGCTGCTGCTGGAAAGGTAATTTCTACTCTTGCCTTTGTGCTGTAGCTAATCTTCGTGTGGCTTCAGCATGAACTGGTTAAAATGGTATAAAGTGAAAGCTAAGCAGGGGGAAGCTTGTTCAGGATGAGCAGTGGTTTCTGGAGAAGACTGCAGTGTGGCTACATGAATGCCAGCCCTGGCACATAGGAACACAGAGAAGGAGCTGCTGGACACGATGGCTGTGACTGCTTCTTTAAGCACTAGCCTCTGCCAGATTTAAACCTGAACCTTTGAAAGACAGACATCTATTTCCATGGTCTACGTTGTGTTCTGCATTGATTCCACTGCCTCAGAGATGTGACCAAGTTTGTTTCCTTGTACTGATCCACCTAATACAAAAACAAATAGCACTTAGCCAAGAAGCAATTTCTCTTGTGCAGAAATAAAATGGAAATCTTGATGTAGCACACTGGTTTTGCTTGTGACCCAGAAGACAGTGCTCTATGTAATTTCATTAATTTAAGTGATTTCTGACCATGTCAGTTTTGTTTCTGGTAAACCAAATATAAAATTTAACAGTCCCAGTAAAGGGAGGGTCTGCAGAAGCACAGCTAATGTTACTGTAAATCTTCATGAAAAAATTACAATTATGTGTCCTAATGTATTTGGGACTCTATTTTAAGATAACACTGCCTCTTTCCACTGTGTTTATTCTTCTCAAAATGAGCATAATAGAATTTTAGCTTTAAAGCCTTTTCAAATTACAGGCATGTTTCTTTGAAAAACATTTTTGGAGTTTGAATATCTGTTCCTTTTCTAAATCATAATCCCATTCCTCTCTCCAATTTTTGAGGTTTTTTGGTCCCACGATTTTAGAAAAACATAATTTCAAGAACCCTGCAGAAGTATAAAATTGTACTGTTCCATTCATTAAAAAGTTCTCACTTCATTTCCTACTTTGGTGGTATATAAGAACAAAGAAAAACATCTGTTCAGTACACATGAAAATCCCTGGTGAGTTAAATTTTTTCTAGTTCTGGTGCTATGTTTGAATGATTTATTGTCTAGGATACATGGGAATACACACACAAAATTTAATAGGTCTTTTCCAAAACCCAAACAACATGAGAAGGCCTCATTATAGATTTAATGTGCTACATATTGTGGTCAGTGTTTAATCTTATGTGTAACAAGACCATTACCTTATGACAGTAGCTGATGTCAACACATGTCCTGACACACAGAAGTTTTTGTTGCCAGTATTACAACCAGGGATTTTTACTTTTTTTTTAAGTCTTGAAGGAAGAACATACTTCTGTCTGTGCCTACAGTGGAGGTGTTGTCAGTATAAACTTTTTCTGATCTGAATTTTGAGTATGGCAGTAAAGGGCAAAATGTGCATAGTTTTACTCTGTGACATTGTCTCCCACCTCACTCTTATTGACATTGCAATGCCTGGTGATGGCTCTAACATTAAAAAGCAGTTTTGTTCCAGCACCCTGTGTGTTGCCCTTGTTAGCCATGGGACAGCCTTCCATAGAATCATAGAATCCTTTAGGTTGGAAAAGACCTCTAAGATCATCCAGTCCAACCATTACTTTCATTTGTTTCTGCAAAACCATAGCAGTAACATCTTATGTGTCTTTTCATAATTTTCATTCTTTATTTACAGTACGTTAAATCATTATTAACGTTCCTGATTGTCTCTACATACACATG
>NW_016690227.1:804416-956994 GCF_001604755.1 Lepidothrix coronata
AAGTACTTCCCTCTCTCATAGTTACTTTATTATTGATGAAATTATAGCACGGAACCAATGAAAGTAAGTAATTTTTCCAGTTACATAAATGGATATGTTTATATCTATGGGTCTAGTTCAAAAGTTAGTATTCTATACTATCTGTATTTCACTGCACACTCTTTTTTCTTTTTAATACACTCACACTGAAAAGAAAAGCAGGTAGCACAGTAAATGCATACAGAACCACCGATACTTGAAAGGAGTGAGGCTGGGTCCAAAAAAAAAAAACAAACACGGAAATCTTCATTTCTCATTCAGTTTGAATCAATGTTTCTGTTCACAGAAGCACATAAAGTAACTTAAAAAGAAACAAATTACTCACGGCTGCTGAATATTAGCATGTTCT
The DNA here is from genome assembly GCF_001604755.1 of Lepidothrix coronata. Classification (NCBI taxonomy): domain Eukaryota; kingdom Metazoa; phylum Chordata; class Aves; order Passeriformes; family Pipridae; genus Lepidothrix; species Lepidothrix coronata. Next base: position 804,805 of record NW_016690227.1, read on the forward strand.
CCTAAACTACAGCAAAGTAAGATATTCTGTGGTGCTGCAAGGTTAGAGCAGTGTTTGACCTTAGATGTTATACCTTTGAGGTACCTTCTGACATCGATAATTTTGTGATTCTAGCCCTAGTTTAAGCTATCCATGCTTACAGTTTGTGTCTGTCTATGTCAGCATGCAGACACATTGGATCTAGTAGAAGTGATCTCCTGAAATGTAGTCCTGCAAAATGCTTTAGAGTATGAATGAAGCTGAGGAGACAGAGAGTTCCTATATTGACCCTACGAACTGAACCTTTAGAAGTATTGTGATTATAAAATAGCCATTGGTATTTCATTGATGATGAGCAGAAAGCACTTCCACACATGCCCCTCATTTGAAACACTACAGATTGGGAAAGAGAATGAAGTGCCCATAGCTGAACCTTGAATTGATCCCATACTGCTTGTATGTACCATTTGCTTTCATTCTTAGAATATGATTATCAAATTGCTTTGTATAGATGGGAGCAGTACAAGCATGGGAAAGAATTATCCACTTAATTCTACACTTGAACATGATCAATATTAATTTAACAGAAAAACACGCTCTCATGTAAATGTTCTCTAGGAGATTTAATAGAGCCTCTCTACAAACATTCAGGATTCTGAATTTGGTCCTTTGCTTCATATTATAGCCAGAATATATGATTATGATTATAATTAAAATTTGCTTATTTCAACAATAAAAAAAATCCCTTCCCACTCAACATGCTTGTGATAGAGATTTCATATTCAGAAAAACAAGGCTCTTAAAATGCCTTTATACCAGATGTTGCTGTTAACCAAGAATCCCAAGGATCCATGCATTATGAAACAATCACCTGGAAAGGATGTAAACTGAGAAAGGGAATTTCACTGCAGAGTCGTAAATATCTCATTCGGCATAGACTAACTGCTTGTTATTGCTATCTATATAAAACTATGGCTGTAACAGAGGAAGGAAAACAAAACTAAAATGAATTAACCATAAACACCTGGTCAATGAGGAAAATTGTTGTCAGGGCTAAAGCAAGAAAAACAAAGCTACAGGCAGGTCAAGAAACCTTCCAACAAGACAGGTACGACAAGCCTCAGTCCTGAGTCCCTGTAAACTCATTACAAAGTACTGGCAATACTGTATTACAGGGCTGCCTGGTTATATATGTAAAGTAATCATATTAATGGGTGAAATTTAACAGTGTGTCAGGAGAACGTGTAAGGACCACTGGTTCCTTATTAAATTAAATGAACAGATTAATGTTTTCTAATATGCAATTTTACTTCTTGATGATGGTAAATGTGGAGTCTAAAATTGATGCACATAATTCTGACCCTATAGTTATTCTTACAGTTGATTAACTCCTTAATCCAAGTCATGATCTTTCTTAAGTCTCTCTGGATATGATTGAATGGTTTTGTGTTTTAAATTAGCACTGCTGAAATGTTTGAGGTGAAACAGAATTCATTCCCATCTGTATTTCAGGGAATAACAAAATAAATACATTGCACTTCTCTGCACTTGACCTTGTTTATACTTTTATATCCCTCAAAGAGAGATTGGTCTTCCACGGCCTTTACAGAACCAGAGAGCACTGGGAAAGCCAAAAGAAAATCTAAAGAGGATCTCAATGGCAACACTAATTTAAGCTCATTAACCTCTGTAAGCTCACAGGTCTTTTCATGAGCTTGTCAGCCTTTCTCTTTTCTATAAAAATAAGTTACATTTCTGTAAGGAAGCTCTACCTCCATACACTGTCTGCTTGTAAAAGGCAGTAGGAAAACTGTCTTTGCATTCTTATGACTCACTTTGACATGCAGTTTCAGGTTCTTACCCTTTATGGCTGCCAACAAGGAACAATACTACATAAATGCTCTAAGAAGTGAATTGTTCTTTTCCACTTTTCATCGTGTCTTTCTTTCCCGTGGGTGCTTCACAGCGCCAGTTCATTAGCTTCTAACAGAAAACTCTCCCCTACATTTTGATCACATCTTAAGCTGCCAATAAAGTGCTCTTGTTTTGGTGTTCTGGAGTCTCCTGAAATCTTCCACAGGAATAATTCTAGATCTTATATGAACTTAATAAACAGCTAGGTATTGGCCTTCATCTCTCACAGTCTGCTTTTGGGATCCTTTTTAAACCTTTCGCCGTCCCTTCCATCTGGATATTGACTCTCTCCAAATACTTGAAGCCTACTGCTATAGCACTGGCTCCAGTTCTTGAGCTTTCTCTTTGCTAGGACTATGTATGAGATAAAAGTCTAAGTTTAGTGTTCCAGCAGTAGTCTCCATAAGTGAGCTTATGGAGAACTCCAGAGCAAAACATGCTGTGTCTTGAGATTTAAGCACTCTTCACTTGGTGCCTTGTGCTCCCCCACTGTGTGGCTTCTGGTGCACTATCTCTGCCCCTTCTTGCTCTGGGTCTCCATAAGCCAGTTGAATGTCTAGCTAGCAGATCTGTCATGCACCAACCAAGTGGGGCTGATTAAAGGACCCTGAAGCAAAGCAGAGAAAGCTGAAAGAATATTTTAAGAAGTCATAGTCCCTAAAAGTAGCTTAACACCCAGACTTAGATATGATATATAAACTCATATGATACATAAAATCAGTATACAGTCTTTCTGCAACAAGACATCCATGTCAAGTGTTGAAATTCAAGTCTCACTACTCTTCCAGTAGTTCAAGAGACATTGGCTTCCCTTCAGTCCTATAAATGGAACTGTAGTACCTCCAGCTCCATGAGAAATGTATGAGTGCTTCTGTTATGCTTTATGAGACTAATGTAATCTCTTTGGTATGGTGTTAACTCATCTTTTCTCCACAAGAAGCTATTAGGTTTGAAATAGGGAACTGTTATGCAAAATGGAAGTACACAGAAGGTGGAAACAGGCAGACTGCCCAGGAGCAGTATAGAAAAACCGCCTAGATAGTGTATACCTTGACTTTATGAAGACCATGGTCTTTCATAGTGTCCCTAAAGCCCAAGTGATGAATTTTTGAGTGAAGAAGTAGACAATAGCTGGATGGAAAATCGGCTGGACCACTAGGCTCAAAGCATGTTCATTAGTGTCACAAAATTCAGCTAGTGCCCTGTTACGAAAGGATAAATACTGAGGCCAACAATGTTTAATGTCTTTCTTAATAACCTGTATAAGTTTTCAGTTCTGTGAATGACAGTAAAATACGGGGGGGGGGGGGGGTGGGGGGGAGAAGAGGATGGGGTATGCTATGCTGGGGGCAGGATTTTTATTTAAAGGGTCCTCCATAACAATCTATTTGACTTAGTCAAAATACTTCAAGGTCCTTAACTTTTAATTTTCTAAAGCATTTTGGCTGAGTCATGATTTTCCAAAATCAGCTCTACGAGAAAGGAAAGTGTGAGGATTTTATGGAGAACAGCAACATGGGAAAATAGCACAGCAGTTTGGCAAAAGCTGACTCTAAAGAAGCAACAGAGAAGCTGATCGAGTTGTAATCCCCAAGGAGCTGTACCAGCAAGTACTGATTTGGCTGTAGGAGTGAAGAAACTATCCTCTTACTTCTCTTCTTCCCTTGCACACATCTCTTACTATCTTTTCTCCATTCTGATGATGAGGGGAACAATAGAGGAGAGAAATAGTTATAAAATTTCTTTAATTTTGAGTCTTGGGTCAATTTCCTCACTTTATCTCATTCTCTATTCTTTTTCTTAGTCTCTGTTTAGGAGATTATCTTGGGTTTACAAATGACAAAATCTCAGTTGAAAAATTAGTGGAAAGACCTGATCTACCATTAAGGATAAGAAATAAATTCTTGAGTTAAGTTTGGGGTGAGAAGACAACCTGTTTGACTACATTTATAGTTTTATGTACGATATCAGCTTTGCTTGGTTTCATCTAAATTCATTTATTTCTGTGTTAATTTATTAATAATGCAGCAGAAATCTTTAAAAACTTTTCCTTTAAAATTGAAGCATTAAACTAGAAGAAAACATAGATGATTTGATCTCTGGACTATGTATTGATCACTGTGCCAGGAGAGGAATGCAAGATCCATTGCAGGATGCTTATGCAGATATGAAATGGTACCATATGCAGCAGTTTTATTGCATTAAATACTTTCAGTTAATTATTATTTACCCTTGGAATTTAACAGTCAGCAGAAGGCTCTGAGGGTAGCCTCTGGAGAACTGCTGCCTCTACTCTACTTGTTTGGTGATTGCCTATGTTTAATATAATCAGCTGGTAGCATACGCTGTGGCAGAAACAGCAGTAAAGGATTCATTATATGTAATTGGGAAAAATTCCATCCATGCTTAATGTCAGCAAAGTGATGTATTTGGGCATCAGTGCAGTCTCTGGGTATAGACAGCAAAGTCAACAAGTGATTAGGAGGGTAAGTGCAAAATCTGGGAGGAAAAGTTTCTAGATGAGAAAAGGATATATCTGTGGGGAAAGGGAAGTTACAGAGACTCTCTCTGAACTGATAACAGTCTTTGATTCAGAGATGGAGATTATAATTTGAGGAATATCAGCCACAAAGAGATTGTAAGCAAAATCCCAAGGGGCAGTGTGGGGGAGTGCATCTCCTAGATAGCATGTGTAATCAACATCATCCTGTCCAGATTGTAAAGGTAGGCACATGCCTCTCAGGAACATCTCAGCAGTGGGTGCAGCAGCACAACGCTCATAGCAGCTGTACTGAATGGAGTGAGCTGCTGGACTCACAGACCCGGTTCTCACAAACCTGCACAAAATGGTACACAGTAAGAAATTATTGAGCTCATGGAGGTAGTAACTCCACAGCTATGCAGCCACTTTAACATTGTCTTCAGAGCTGTGACTATGTGTTGCAATGCATCCTTCAGCATGCGTAAGCACTTCGAGAATGTTAAACACTTTGCAACCGGTAGAACCTAGCAATATTCAATTGCACTCTACTTAATCCAATGAGTGGAATATTTGTTTCCTTAATGTGAACATGTTTTGTGGCAGAATATGCTCATATTTCTGTGGTGACTGGGCTTAATGATTCTTTCATGTCAGAAATCATCATCATATTATCTTTTCCGAGATATGTGCTCCATGCCTCTTGGTCTTTTTCTTGCAACTAGTGCCCACAATGTCACGAAAGCTGGCATCAGGCTTGTTGCCAAAGCTGCTGTGGCTTGGAAGCTTCCATATCACACCTGTGTGTGTCTGTGTGATACTACTTCTGCCTGAAAACCTTCCCAGGTGCCAGAAGCTGCTGCCACATTCCCAGCAGCACACAGTTAACCTGGGGGAAGTTGCTGCTGCAAGCTCCAATGTGGAGGGAGTGTTTCCAGTAAAGCTGACTCATTCTGAAGTTGATGAAAGAATTCATTGTTTCATAGGATGAGATTCTCTCCCCAGTGCTATCTTCAGTTTAAGAAGCAGGATGATGATGTGATGCTGGAAGTGCTAAGCTTAGGCTGGGAGTACTTTCTACACCTGTATTGAAAAAGGAATGAACCATTTTTTAGGGCACAGTGTTGTCATCCTGTGAAACACACTGTGAGGAAGAGCAAAGGACCTGGAATGGACCTGGTACAAAGGAAGTCACAGTAGGCAGGGCATTGCAAAGGTGGAGCAGAATGGACAATGGCAGGCCACTGGGAGTTAAACTGAAGAGTGTGAAGAGGAAGAAGAAGAGAAGTATGCCCAAATGCCAGCTAAACAGATGGAGAGCGTAAGTTAGCAGGGAATTTTCCTGGGAAATGCAAGCACCCTTGCATGAGAAACAAGAGAGCAGAGCTGATATGTAAAATGTTAGTCACCAACCCATTTTCACTGATCTCTATGATTCTATTTTTTAATGGTTTAGCCAAACCTTCAAGGACATTAAACAAACTGAGAACAGTTCGTAGGATATCCTGACACTGAGCTCAGAGAATAGAAAAATCAGTATTGACAGCAGCTGTACTTCTCACACTCTCTAATACACCACGTTATCTATTCTCCCTCCCACCTCCCAGGCTTTTAATCTACTTCAACACTATCATAATGGGTAGCATTATATCAGAACAAGGAATACATAAAGATTTAAGGCTTTTGGCTTTTGTGGGGGTTTTTGTTATCTTTCTTTAACAAGCCTCTCCTCGTTACTTGAAAATGTCATTCTAGCCAAAGATCTTCTATAATTAAAGAGCAAAACTGTCCAAATAATTAGAAGTTTTCTCTTGCCCTGAGCATAGCTCTGGGCATAAAAACAGGGAGTTTAAGGCAAACTGCACAGCAATAGGAGTAATTGAATTATTTAAAATGAATGTCTACTTTCTAAACCAAGTTTAGAAAAAAATAAACAGCAAGATAATGAACAATGGAAAAATTATAGGGGATTTTTCTTAGGAAAGTAATCAGAGCAAAAGTAACAAAAATCCTCTGTAAATTGCAGTGAAACAGTGAGATTTTGTGAAAGTCAATGACTGTCAGGTCCCTAGGGCTTCTGGCCTTGATTATGCAATGGCTGCACAGGCAGGACTGGCTGCCAACAATGGCTTTCACATTCATTTCTTGAAGAAAATACCACAATAAAATACACATTAGGCGCTTTTCATTCAGAACACATTGCCTGTGGTAGAAATTCTTGAGTCCATTCTCACTTTCTGATGATGGAGAGAGAGAAGAGTCTTGTCTAAATACGTGTATCCCCTCCAAGATTCCCTCTTGCAAATCTCCCATCTCTGATAATGAGGTGTTCATGCTTCCTCTGCAGGGGCTAAGTAGGCTGCAGTTGTCAAACAGTCAGCTTTTGCATGCCTGAGAACCAGGTGAAGGTACAACCCTGACCACAATGATCCCCTCATAAGTGCTGCGTTGAAAAATTTGTTCAGTTGAGTATTTGCGACGAATATTGTTTGGGGTCTTTTATAATTGCCTTTCTCACTGGTGTTCATTTGGTTTTTGCTGTTTTGGTTTTGGGTTTTTTTCAGTGTGATAATGCTAAAAACATAAGTTATTTTATTTTGTGTTTGTGCTAATTGCATTTTCTATTTCTCTAGGCTGGTTTTCAGAGTATGGGATGGCATGACATCCTTCGGGACCAGCAACTTACCCTCTTTTAACGGTGGAACATCAATGTTATTAATGGTGTTTGGTAGAAAGGAGACAGCTAACTGTGATAGAAAAGAAGTAATGTGTAAGCATACCTGTGCTAGCTGCAGCAAAAGCTCCTTATAGCAAACTTTGAATAAAACTGCCCAGTGTGCAGTCAAAATTCTGGACCACGCCCATGTACTTCAATAGAATTTCATTCCTTTAATGAAGCTGCACTTCACTTATTTACCTTAAAATACTTATGTGGCTGTCACCCAAGTGTTTTGAGATAGAGGTAACAGCTACTCCCCTTTCTTCTTCCTTGGAGACAGGAGAAACAGCGTGATTAATTTATTATAGGTTTTTGTTTGGTCTATGTTTGTTTGTATGGATGACTGGACACAATGTGCTAGAGACTGGGTGGGAATAAATTATCGAAGGAGAGCTGTAGCAGCGCTGAAAAAAGAGAAATCTGTGGATGTTCATTTCACCTCAGGGTGCTTTCCCTAACCTGAAGTCCTTTTCTTAGTGAGTTCTTTTACTAACAGGATGTATTGCTGCATTTGCTAAGAATTTTGAATTTTCAAGCTGTCTGGCTCTCTATATTTTGTTTGTTAGCATAAATTCTTGCACCCATCACACATATCTCAGTAGTTTATACTCTTCCTCATAGCCATCATGACAATTTTTTTTGTCACTTGAATTCTTCGAGCAACAAATAATGTACATACTCTTAGATGTTGTAGGAAAACAGACTTACAATTAAAATTCTTATTTTCTCTCATGTAAATACAGTATTCTTAGCATAGAGGATAAAAAGGTATTTTTTCTTGTAACACCTTAGACGTAACAACTGAAAGAGGAAGTTTATTTCTTACTCCCTGCTGTGGGAAAGGAAGAGGAGGCTTCCATGAGAGTATAGAAAGATGTCCATCTGCCCTGGCTCTGGCCAGGACAGGGTTAATCTTTGCAATAGCCAGGAAGGGGCATGCCTAGGACCCGGAGGTTATTCTATACCACCTTATGTCATTGATGGGGGCTGGGGAAAGAGATTCCCTTCTGGGGAGAAGGGGTTCCTTCCAGTTGAGATAGAGCGGCTGCAGGAGGGGGCAAGTACCATGACAAACCATACGCCATTGCAAAGGGCCTTAACTGCACATAGAAAATGATGTAAATGCTCATTCTTTGCACCCTTGATGTCTCTTTGGAGTATCATATGCAGGCACAGTTATCAGACCACTGCACACAAGTGGCACGAGACAAAAAAAGTCTGATCTGGCACCAGGTGGAGCCTGGAAGCAACTTGCTGATAAACACTGTTGAAATCTAATGCCTTTGCCTCTTGGGGTTTTATAACACTTTAAGCTCCCAAACTGCATTCACCTGAATGTCTGCCCACATATTACACAGGTATATGCTTTTAATTGTTTCAATATTCTCCTAAAAGCTGAGGCAGGTAACTGCTCAGTGAACATTCTTGCCTGCTTTCCAAGATAGCAAAGATGACTGATTAGTATGAAGTGAAATTGTGTAATCATATAAAACCTAGAGATGTTATAGACTGGCTTATCTTTGCATTACCCTTCGAAACAGTTTGTGATTTCCTTTAGTTAAAAAAACAAACAAAAAACCTAGTTAAAATTTGATGTGAAGAATAGAATAAGGATAGACATTTTCAGGAAAAAAGGACCTTCTGAAAGGTCAGACTTAAATATCTGGATATTTAAACACTAAACAGACCTGAAAATTTCAGGCCACATTTGTATGATATGGTATTATTATCATTTTTGTCTATGCCTTATTAGTGGATTAGGGAAAACTATTTTGAGACACAAAAGATTCTGTTTTCATAGTCAGCCTTTTGGAGCCTAGAGACATACCCTAAAATTCAGGATGCTCATTGAAACAGCCATCTAAATTTTCAGTTACTCTCTCAAAGGACTGGAGGTCTGTATTAAACATGCATTTGAATCCCTTTGTGGAGAATCTAGACACTTATTTCTGATACATCTGTTCTTCCCTTGAGGAGTCAAAAGAGATCTATAGATCTTTTAGGGAAATGGCCAACTTTATAAATTATTGAGGCATAACTGCAATAATTAGCTGGCTTTTGTCATCATCATACTCCATATATAGCAGAGCTGCTAATCTCTGACTGTTTTTCAGGGCTTTTGTCTCCTCAGTAGATTATATCTGTATGATTGGTTTTGATCACTTTGTAATGAATATTGTATCACAGTCTGCTAAGTAGACTAGTATCAACATGTCACTAACTTCTTTAGGATTAAAATGTATGTGGGAAGTTTTAAAAGGCATTCACATTGACTGGAAAAATCTAGTGTTTTCCAAACAATTTGATTCTGCAGATTAGGACAGTCTTTGCTTGTATTGATACTACTCTGATGTTACTGAGCATAGTAAGTCCACGTGAAGCTGTTTCAGTTCTAAATTGGCTCACAAAGACAATTCATCATTGTCTCCATCCTGAGGTGCACACATCCATCATGTGCTTCAGGGGATGGTAGCAAGTATTTTAATCCTGCTTTACAGATAACAAACCTCAACAATGAGAGCTGAATAGGTTTATCAGACATCACAGCACAGCACAAGTGAAGCAAGAAATGCAGCTATAGGATACTCTGATGTCCTAAGCATTAGAAGTATACGGCCTTCCCAAAAAAGCTGGGCAAAGATGGGACTGAATTTTATTTAATTATCCAGACTCAACTTTTGAGAACTTATGGCTGAGAAATTAATCCAATTTACTTCAGCATGCTAATAGGTGCAAATGTCTCAGATGTAGCTCACTATATCCACCCTCCTAGCTTTTCTCCATTGCTCTCTGTATGTATACAGTGTTAGTTTGAGTTGGTTTATAAAAACTCTGAGGGCATGTACAATTCCTCTTCTGTGGCAGATGTTGCTAGGTTTGCATGTTGCAGGGCCAATGCTGCAAAGTGATGATTTTGCTGAGTGTGGTCTTATAACATTCCAGAAGTGTGCTTCCCCAGTCACCATGCTTCAATGAGCCACAGGAAACAGCTTTGGGCAGCCTGTTTGCCATCCTACATGCTCTGAAATACAGTAGAGAGTAGAGAATCAAATGTCAGATATGATGTCCTGTAGACCCCTGATGCATCAGACAAAGAAAGATCAGTCCCATGAAACATCTGTCAACGTGTGCTGAACTGAGCCTACATCTTCTCTGTCTGGTTTGTACTCTCTTTTAGACCTGAGCAGACATTGAAACATAAACAGAGCCATTTGTCACTCGAAGGCCTGTGAAATGAATCAAAATGCTGCACTCAAAGTCTCGAAAGCATTTCACTCACAGAACATTAACATATTTCAAACTACAGTAACTGCTAATAAGAAAAAAGCAGTAACAAATAAGAGAATATCACCTCAGACCATCATGCATGACTTACCATGGCAAACACATCCTCGCTGAGTAAGGAGAGTGCTCAGTGTCTGTTTCAGGCCTCCTGCTGCAGCCTTTTATGCTTTTTATTTTTATCCCATTTGTCAAAATAACAGTCCTTTATCAGTGCTGATTGCAGAAATTTTGACTCCTCACCTGCTGGGTTCCCCCTCTACTCCATAGGAGCTTCCTAATTGAATATTTCCCTAGTGAATAGAAAAGCTTTGAATAAGAATAGGAAAGAAATTATTAACAGTCTTGAAACCATCCCTGAATTTTCCCACACAGTCCCGCACACAAAATCCCTTTCTCTCCCCAAAGTGGAGAACAGTGAGCAGCATCAGCTCTTTTTCTGAAGCTACTCACATTTATTATATGCTGAACATTGTAAATGAACAGCAGTAAGAACCTAACATGAGTAGGAGGGGAAGAAGAGAAGGATATTAATTCAAAATAAGTTATAAAAGGTGTCTGGTTTGGTTCGATTCACTGGTGCCTCATTTCTCACATTTGTAAATCAAAACCACAGAATCATTTACTGCCTGCATTGAGACCTGGCATTAACAATTTCTGCCTGTGTCTTGGTGGATGGTGTAGGACTATGAATACATCAAAAAGTGATTTGTAAACTCTCTTTTCTGGCACTAAAGCACCAGCAGGCTGCATGCTGAGGTTCACTCAAGGGAAGACTGAAAACATGTATTTTAGCTCTCAGTGTGTGTGGGACATGATGTTTTGGCTTGAGACAAATGGGTGTACATTGGCCTGCAAAGCCAGAGCTGGCACAACAAAAATGGAAGACCCAGAAAGAGCCAGGCCAGCAGCAGATATAGCTCAGGTGTTTTCAAGCAGGTAGGCAACATAGGATTCTAGTTACAGGGCAGATTCAACCATCACATGAGGAGAAAGAGGATGGGCTGGGCAGGATGACCAAAGCTGAGGGGTCCTACGGCAGCAGGCCAAGACTGCTCTGGACAGTAAGGTTCCAGGGAACTCCAGAGCAGATGAGCCTTCTGTGTCTCCTGTCAACATGAGGGTCTGAGACAGGTTGTGATTGCTGCTGGGAAGCACTAGATGAAGGCTGCCATTTTATTCCCCATCTCTGCTTCTGTCCCTTACCTGAGGAAAGCAGGAGTGGCTCTGGCTTTGCAGGGTGTCTGAGTTGCAGGAAGAACAACGTCCTGGGTGTTTAGCTGCTCCTGAGAGCTTATTGCCAGTTCTGACTATACCTGGAAACAGCCCCAGTTGCAGGCAAGAAAAAGAAAATAATTCTTTTGTAAAGTAAGCATTTTGCTACAGGTAGGTATAGCAACTAAATGTGGGAGTGGGGCTTTGAATTTCCACAGGTGTTCTTCAGAGCGGCGTGCCTCTTCTTTTGAGGCCCCACCAGGAACGTGGAAGAGCACAGTAAATGCGCTGTGTAATTAAGTATGTTGAGTAACAGAGAAATGGTAAAAGGCTGTAGCAGAAGGACGTGTAGTGCTGAGTTGCTGCACTTCTTCTGGCTGTTCACAAGCTGCCCAGTAAGTGCAGCACAAGGGAGAGAGCTATTAATAGTTCTGCTCATCATGGCTGCACAGTGAAACAGCATAATCCCAGCACAAGGGAATATGGGAGCCATGAATTCTAGAGCAAAAACTTCAGGCACAGAAGACAGCCTCAAAATTGTAATAATTAACAAAAGAGGGAAAGCATATGTTTAATAGAGGTTATTTATGAAGCTACAAAAGGATGCCGCTGTATTAAATAAAATTTAAATGAAGCCTTGCACCTGAGCCTGAGAGCTGAGTGTCCCAGCTCACTCTCACACTCTATAAATATTTTTCTGAACAGATCAATTAAATTGTTTGCTATACAGATGTCTAATAAATAGTAAATGTGCAGGAACGTGTTCATCTCATTTTAATACATATCCATGTCTTCCCTAGGGTTCTTATGTTCTTCTACAGCTATGAGCTACTTCTACAAGTCATATGCTTTTAGAAATTGTTGGCAGAACAGTACAGGCCTGAATTTCTATCAAAAGAAAATTACAGAAATGAATATAAGTTCAGTTTGCCAGTGTCCTTGGACAGTTAGCAATTTCCAGTGAAGCCTGTGATAAAACAGTATGTCTTGCTTATTTGTACGTGCCAAACACTTACATAAACACATGTCCAATTTTAGTGCATGAAGTGTATTCACAGTTTCCTGAAATTACCAATGCTATGATCATGACTCTCAGGCAAGAAGAAGAAAATCTTATTCATGCATTCCCACAAAGAAAAATGGTATGTTTTGGAATAAGAGTAGCTTCTGAAGGCCTTGAAGATAATATACGTAGAACATGATATTTGAGAAAATATCAATATTTGCATGTGAGTATTACGCAGTATTTATGAAGAAACCTTCTCTGTTAAATGCTTATATCTTGATTAAATCCTGTAAAGAATGCTAAGTATCCTTCCAGGCATATTTCTATCACCACTTTACAACAATTAGATCGCTTGTATTCAGAAGGTATGCAAATGGCTTTAGCTGGTATTTCTAACAAATATAGTGCCGTGAGGCATTCCTCTTGTCAGAACACATTGATTTTATTATCTAGATGATTATGGCTATATTTTTTCCTTATGTGTTCTACCTTGATGATATGCTGAATTCTCAGATTTTCAAAAAACGCTTACAATGCAGTTACTCCAAATATAATACAGTGTCTCCTATCTTCAGTTTCCACAGAACTTTAAAATTCTTAAGTTTCTATCAAAACTACCAGAGAAAAGAAACTGGTTATGGCCCCTCTACATAGGTGTAACCAGCACGGATACTGGGCCAAAATATTGTCATAAATGTTAAAAATATGTACAATAAAGAATGCAAATGCTTAAACACAGATTTTAGGGAAGATAGAGCTGTAGGCTACTTATTTCAATGTTTTCATTTAATTAAGAAAAACAATTCCAGCTTCTAGGCAATGTTTTTTGTTAAAGAATTTGTTTTAATTCAAGGTGTGGAATAAAAGGAAAAGGGAATTTATATTTAAAACCAGGGAGTTGAATGTGAGCTCTCACCCTCTCAGATGTCTTATTAATCAATCCCTAATGCCATTTCTATTACTGCTTTAACATGAACAGTCACCGGGAAAATGAAATAAGCAGATATTTGAAACCATGTCCCCCACATACTAGCTGAGTAACTTTTCAGCTTGCTATGCTAATAATTCATTTCTAACAGCTCTCATTTGTTTTACATTGTCTCAGCTTTCTATTAAGGCTTTATCTAAAAAAAATATTTTTATTCATATTTTTTATTTTAATTCAGTCTCCTTTCGAATGCATAAACATTAAAGTTTGAAAAACAGTCTGACTAGGAAGGAAATCTATCTGTGGTACAGAGTGCAAACTGTCTTGGGTAAGGTTTATCAGAGTACACACAGAATTATGAAAATATGAAAATTAAGATAAACCAAAAGCAGGATCTTCTGAGTCACCATGGTCCTCTAGAAATAGTTTATTTGCAATGAACAGGAAAAAAAGAAGTAACATAAGTAATTAATAACAAATTCATCTAAAAGTTGTGTCAATAACTTCATTAGTAATGTGATTAATACACTGTAAGTTTTGTCCTGGTCATAAAAATCATTATCAAATAATTTGTTAATCCTTCTATGATAAAAAATAGTCAGGATCAGTCAAATCTGCCTGGACCAAAATCAAGGTGTCTTAACTCCAGATGAGGTCCTCTCAGTACAGCTGTTGTAGATGTCAGCATGAGAGATGCCCTACTTGGGCAACTTTAGTTCAAAAGAGCTCTTGACCATAAAACCAGATTAGATGGCTTTGGTGTCCTATCTGGCAAACATAGTATGGCATATACTTAAATGTTGTCATTTTATAGCTATTTTATCAGTTTGCCACAGGTAGTATAAAAATGCTGGAAAAAGCAAAGTATGCAATGATACTAGAACCAAATAAGAGTTCCAGAAATGGATCCGGAGTGTCTGGATCTCTACTTCTATTTAATCATGACTGCGAAGCATAAAGGCTGAACCAACGGTACTACAAGAAGGCTACATTTCTAGGGAATCCAATCTCTGCTCTCTGCTAGCCATAAAACATTTCCATAGGCAAGAGGAATTCCTTTGAATGTGTCATGGGCTTTTCCACATTAATAATACTGGAGGCCTAACGCTTCCATCAACGCTGCCTCCGCTCAATCTTAAACATCCACTGGTCAGATTATGTGACTAACATGTCTGTTCTAAAACAAGCAGCAGTCACAAGTATTGAGGCCCTGTTGCCGAGAACACAGCTGTGCTGGGCAGGGCACGTCTCAAGGATGAAGGACCACCGCCTCCCTAAGATCCTGCTTTATGGTGAACTTGCCACTGGCTGCCGCATGAGAGGAGCCCCAAAGAGGAGATACAAGGACTCCCTGAAACAACATCTCAGCCTTGGCCGTACTGATCAACGTAACTGGTCTACTCTGGCCTCCAACCGGGAGGTCTGGAGACACACCATCTATAACGCTGCTGATGCTTTTGAGAAAGCACGCAAGATCACTCTCGAGGAGAAAAGACAATGCAGAAAGAATCGTGCCTTGCAGAATTTACCACCTAAGGAGTCTTTCTGCTGTGCCTTTTGCAATCAGACATGCCTGTCTCGTATTGGCCTTTTTAGCCACCAGCATGCTTGTGACAAACGTGGGTAGAGCCCTTTCCCAAATCTTCGTTCGCGAAGCCCAGCCACGATAATGCTGCAGGCCTTTAACTTCTTAAACACCTACTGCCTTTTGATTGAGAAGGAGCTTAATGGAGGAAAAATGAGGATGAGACTGTATAGGGCAGGACCTCTGAGGGTGGAGGATGATGCTTGTGTCTGCCACCCTACCTGTGTGACACAGCACTGCCTTGTGGGTATGGCCCCCTGAGACCAGCAGCAGGAGAAATGCTGTCACCATTTGGAGAGGAGCAAGGCAACTGGCAAACCCCTTTGATTTTCTTTTGATAGCATAGCATGTTTTCTGCAGAAGAGCACACAAGCACTAACTACACACCTGTTAGCAAAAAATTTTAAAAAAGTTTTCATGAATACTTTCAGTAGTGTAGATATATTAATCCCCACAGCTTACACTGATATCAGTTCTTCACACGTTTTTTATACTATCTCTGCTTATTGGGGGAAAAAAAAAAGAGGGAAAGAAGAAGAAAAGCCATGAAATAAAGTGATGTGCTATTGAGCTTCAGCAAACCCTTCTACGCAGGACTTGTTGCTGCTTGATGTTAGCCAAAAAGGGAAGAGCAACCACACAGCTGCTTTAAACTATTCACCTAAAACTCCAGGTAAACTGACTCTTCAAAGAGAAGGAAATCACTGTGTTCTCTGATACTGGAAAGAGAAATTCTGAGCTTGAAAAAAAATAATGAAAACCTTCATTTGGCTAAGGTTTCTACGAGAATTCCTCCTGTGACAGTTAGGCATATACATGAAGTATAAAACAGGGATCCCATTTCTGGCAGGAAAGATACTGCCAGCAGTTCCTCCTGCACTCCAGCCTTGGTCTTGTATCACTAAGGGAGACATGATGTGAGGCCAATGCCTCTGTGCAATAACACGCAATACCATCACCTCTTTGTCCCAACATTCAGGGACAGTCTTCCCTGAGGAAAGAAAGTATGAGTGCTTGACTAAACTTTTTCCCAAGGGCCTGGAGACTGTTTTCCCAGAAAGCACCTGAAGTCTGGAGAACAGACTATTGTGGTCCTGGAGAACACAAGAGGCCAGTGGAACACACTGCTAAGTTGCTTAGAGGTAAGAAATCAAAGGTTTCATACCTTTCCTACCCGCACACACATCATACTATGGTTTTGCATCTCCTTCATACTAATGCAAAAAACTTTGCAAGAAACTCTCCTTTCCTTAGTAGCTGTGCAGCAATTACCTGTTGATGGAGACATGTCAGCAGACATCATCAGACAAGGCAAAAGAGAAATGAAATGGCAAGACATTTACCTACTGAAAGTCAAACTGCAAAGGGAGTTAATTGCTGCTAATTAAGGGAAGGAGTTAATTGCTGCTGAAGTTGTTTATGGTAAGTGGTGTGGTTTATTTTTCATATAAGTAGTTCCTGTGTTTCTGCAAGTTGAGGCTGCATTTTCCATAACAGATTGTTCTTTGACACTCTAGAAACTAATTAGGAATTAATTTCAAAGACAAAAAACAAGATGTAGAGAGCTAAAATTGTGAAATCCTGCTTTTCTAAAATATTAATCAACAAGACTCAGCCTTTGAGTATAAATTTTTCAATTTACTTTTTCCATCAGAAGATGTTAGAAAACACATATCCCCTTTTGGAAATATTTAAAGTACATCACAAGAAAAACAAAATCAAAATCAAGTCACAGTGAATTCTGAAACTGGGCTGAGGAGTAATGCAAGACCAACTACTGAAGCCTACACAAGCCCCTTTGGCCCAAAGGGTCTGACAGACAGTCTCCTAGGCTGTAAAATAAAGCTGAAAAGAAAGTTGCATTGTTGACTTTTTGAGTTCTGTGAGAACAGAAGTAATTTTCTCCTACTTGACAAAACAGACACAAAAGAGAAAGAGACAGTATAGCAAAAGTAGGGAAGCATGTTTTTGTGTTCATGTTCTCAGGGTATGTGGCAGCTGGTCAGTCACAGATGGTTGCCCTGGGCTGGCAGGTCAGCCATGACAGCTGTTGCTTTAAACCTTGGCTTGCTTCCCTGATTTGCAGCATTATCAGGATCAATCTCTTTCCTTCCCTCATTCCTCGCAGGCTAGGCCCAAGTGAAGAGGTTGCTCTGTGTTATGGCAGTACAGTACAGCTCACTTCCAGCTCAGGAAGAATGACAAGAGAGGGAACAGAACAAGGTGGGGGCTGGTGAAGAAGGACATACAGCCCTGGGATGACAGAAAAAGAGCTCATGCAGCTCAGAGCATCCAAGCTGCATATCCCAAGAGCTGAGGCTTATGCATAAAGATCAGAATTACAGAGCCCTGCTAGCCTTATGCCAGTGCATCCTGCAGTAACTCACCACCTTTGTTTTGGTCTTTAGTGTTGAGTTACCCTCTTAGTGTGTATATATAAAGCTCCTCAGCCTCCAAATAAATAAAGTATTATATATTTGGAGTTACCAATTAGAGCTATTTTTTTGTCATTCGCTTAAAGGTCTTGATAATACCATAGCCCTTGAAAATTAATAGCTTATTGTGTTTGAATTTGTCTTCTCTTTGCATTCCTTCTGTCAATAGCCATTAGAAACTCTTTAATGACTATTGACTACTGCCATAGGTAATGACATATGATGAGCTTTCATCAGTTTCCTCCAGGTGAACTAACAGATCAGTGGCCTCAGTTAATATCAGTATCTTTTTCTATTACACACAATTGCTATGGAGAATCAACCATTTGTTCATATGACTGCCATCACAAAATGCAGAAATAAGAAAAATATAACTGATAGCTTTGTGTTCTTCGCCAGATCGCCCCAGTGACAGTTACGGACCAAACATCTATAAATGTCCTTTTCATCTTTTGAATGCTTGCAAAATTGCTCCCTGAGGTCACCAGGCAGGACTAGCTAACTATCAGCATTTTTAAGTCTCAACTTAAGGCTTTCTAAACCCTAAGACCTATGGTACACACCTTTGCAGTGAGGCATGCTATATGTGGGATGTCTGATGATAGAAATGATAGAAATATCAGCTAGCTGTGTTTCCTGAGTAGGAAGTCCCATGAAGAGAAACTTCCTTCCTTGGATGCAGAGCTGTAATTTCTTTATTGCCTGGGAACCACAAGAGCAGCTGTAAGAATCTGTGGAAGGGAAGGGGAAATGTAAGTCAGGGACAGTTAAAGGAATACTATGTTCAAGGTATAGGACATAGCCTCAAGATGCACCAGGGGAGGTTTAGATTAGATATTAGGAAAAATTTGTCCACCGAAAGAGTGGTCAGGCTCTGGAACAGGCTACCCTGGGAAGTGATGGAATCACCATCCCTGAAAGGGATCAAGTCTTGTGGATGTGGCACTTGAGGACATGGTTTAGCGGTGAACACAGTGGTGCTGTAACACATGGACTCGATATTAGAGGTCTTTTCCAACGGTAATGATTCTATGATTCATATACTGAACACTGCTGAACAGAGTTAGGAAATATATGTGTACTCTGAGCTTGCATCTTCCAAGATGCAAGAAATCCTTTATTCCTAATTTCTAGTAAAGTCTGAGAGCACAAGCTGTAGAACCGGGCGAGGTCCATCGTCTCCAGGAAATTTAAACAAACTTTTGGATTTGGGTGATATATGACTGGGAAGTCATGAAAGAGATTTGCTTCCATATGCTGTACCAGGGGAAAAATGTAACTGTAGTGTGCTTACTTTCACCACCTAAAATGTCATCTATCTCAGTGTTCTGATAGTAATTGATGGAATATAGGTACAATCACAATTAATGGTTTCTAAAACAGATTACACAGATGTCAATCTACATACATAAATACAGCTACAACGTAGCTAGTTTTGAATAAAATAATTTTCAAGTCTTACATTAGTCTGAAATTGGGACATATTTATTCACTTGTATTATTTAAAACTTTTTTTTCCACAAAAGCACTCACTAGAGAAAGAGTGTTCTGTATGACTAAAGAAAGGATCTTAATAATTAATCTTAAAAATTTTATATATATGTGTCTCTAATGCATGTATTCATATTTACGTATGTAGAAAACTCTATTATATGTGCAGATTTTTAATATGGAAATTTAGGAATAACATAGTGTTTTCAGTTCAAATAGCATGAGCATATTAAATTTGAAAGCACAAACAAGAGCAAAACATAGCATTTGGTTTTCCAAACATGAGAGAATATTCTAGTTAAGTGAAATGGAGGCCAAAGCATTTCAGCACTTGGAGAATGCAAATCATCTTGTGCCTAATTTACCCTGGCCAAATGAGCCACTGTAATGGGTTTGCTATACTCCCTGAGAGGGAAAAACGGAAATAGGATAAGTCATTTGATGTGTATTCTGCCAATAAGATATTCCATACCATGTTATGTCAGCCCAGCTATTTAAACAGCTGGAAAAACTGCCAAGAAATATTGTTTATAAAACAACTGCCTCACTTATCTGTTTGTTTTCGCTAAGTCAGGAACATATAACAAAAACATGGCAATTTGCCCAGTTCTTGTGGGGATACCTGTAATTTTACTAACAGTTCTGATAGGGTGTAGAACTTACTCCTTAAAAGACACAGAAGGGAAAGAAATCAACTTTTTTTTCTCTTCCGGTTGCGAAGCGAGGTGGTTTCAGGAAGAAAGCATTGGTTGTTTGGAAAGTATCTTTATTTTTAGCTCTTCTTTGTATACATATTGCTTATAGTCTTTCCTATCTTCGTGTAATATAAATTCTTAGCAGTTCTGATTCTAGTAGTTTTTTTCCTTTCCCCTCTCCTCCCCGCCCCCCGCCCCTTCCTCTGGAGGGACTTGGGTGCAGGCCCAGTGGATACCTGGTGTTCAGCCAAAGTAAACGATAACAGCCACATTTTCTAGAGGGCAGGACTTCTCTCTAGACTAAGACCCATACAGATTAGATCGAGTTTTGATTTACGAGAAGGAAAAGGTAAATTTTTTTACAAAAAAAATTTTTTTTCTTTCCTTGTATAAAAAAGGCAAAACTTTGCTTCTTATAGTGTTTTCGTTAACTGAATTTTCGCATGTGCACTATATAAGTACACCTTCTGATTTCATTGTGCATGTTCTTTGCTATGCTGGGAGCCAGGAGCTAAGCAGTGCTTTTCTCTGCTCCTCTTTGCCCAAGACACACGAGGAAATTGTTGGCACCTTTCAGCTCCTCAGGGACCACTGTGGAGACGCTGGCCAGTCTGCCTGTTTAGTACCAAAGATAAACTAAAAATATAAAGACAAACTGGGATTCCTGGAAGAGCAAGTCTGATAACCCAGCTGTGATGACAGCAGAGGAGAAATTTAGGTCTCTGCCACACATTGCAGCCAGGCTGTCCTGCAAGATGCAGGAAGAGGGAGATGCACTCTACACCAAAAGCTGTGTGAACTACACCACAGAGCAGTGCTCTGCCCAGCAGAGCAAAAAGAGGTAAACACAGCTTCTCCATCAGTGACTTCAGAGCCCTGCTGACAAGCAAAATAAGTTGTCAGTGCTTCAGTTTAACAAACCTTTGGCTAGACATCAGGAGAGCAATGTTTTCCACAAAGCAAGGCTTCCTTTGCTATCTTTCTGCAGGTTTTGTGTGGCAAATTTGCTGGGGAGGGGGGGAGTAAAAGTAAATCTAGATTACTCAGGGTTAATTTCTATTTCAGAGAGGAAGATGAACTGAAAAATGCTGAAAGTGAATACATGTTTAAGAATTTCTTTGGGGTATACATTCCTCTACAGCAGATTGTGCAACCAGACTGTGTGTAAGACTTTGCCTGCTGAGGCTGTGCTTATTTTTTCAGTTTTATTTTAGGTAGCATCCATAGAAATCTTGCCAAGCAAGATTATATGCCAACTCATATGCTGCATACGGCCTGAAGTGCTGGGCTGTTTGGGGTTTTTTTGGACATGGGGAGGAGAACAACATTGTTTTGGTTCGCACACACAATCCCCAAGTCCTCCCATTTCACTGAGTTTTCAGGAAATGAGCATATGGCTTTGAAAAATCCAATTCTTATTCTTGGGCTATGTCAGCTGTAATGAGCAGAGGAGCAGCACAGAACACAGGCAAGTCTAGCATGGGAAGAGCACCTTCAGAAAAAGCTGAAGGAGTTGGATATTCCATTTGGGAAGACAGCACTTGGACTTGGGTACTAAAAACCATCATAATCTTTTTGGAAGTCATAGCCAGCCGTATGCTTTCAAAATGGGCTGCAGAAGATGCTCTATTGATCTGTTGTGCAACATTAGCAAGCAATTCTCACAAACTCCTAATTCTCAAGGCAAAAAATGGTCTTCAGTAGAAATAAAAATGTTCACTTTTATAAGGCCACAATTGTGGCTTCAAGCCACAATTTGTCTGTGACGCTGATCAAAAAAAGGGCACAATTTTTGTTTTTAGCATAAGAAAATACTTGCCTTTCCACCTCTCACCCACCAGTGGCTGAAATTGTTATATTTTCAGACTTCAGAAGGCAAGAAGTATAGGCAAACAATTGAAAATCCAGGGATTTTCTACTTGATAGCTAGAAATTTTAGCAAGTTAAGTAAAGAAAGTAGTATTACTTCATGTGCCTGTGCACCGCAAAAGTGAATGGGAGCTTTGTTTTTGCTGCAATAAGTACAGATCAGGTCATCCATTAAAGATCACTAGCCCTGCTGTTGCACGCTGTATTAAGAGAGCAGAAGTCTTCAAATAATAAGAGAGAATAAAATTATTGTCTACCTAAGTTAACTTTGGTAATTATTTCATTTCTGCTTTTCTTCCAAATTCTCTGACTGAAAACTCATCACAAACATCAGGAAAATAAGCATTTCCTCCCCAGGGACTTCTAAGGTTACCATAAGTGGGAAGTACTGTACTGTAAAATCCATTGTCTTTAAGCTAAAACTCAATAACTGATAAGTCCCACTATTACGCAAATTTTTGACCCCAGTATTGGAGGAAAATAGTTAGTACTTGGTTAGTCTGCTTCAAGCCTTCAAATGGCTATAACTTCTTGTTCCATGCATGGAACACAATTTCTACCCAGTGAATTTGCAGGGTGGGCACCTGAAATGAAAATGTAAATTAATTAAGTCAAGTTCCCAGCACCAGCTAGGCAGTAAAAGACAGCTGCAGTTCTGAGGACTACAAACCAAGATCAATGACATTTCAAAAGCATCCCGAAATTGTTTACTGCCATTAAAGCACAAATGCCTTTGCCTGGATATAAAGCTAGAGTATTAGATGTCTGCTCTTGTTCCAATGTCTGTTAAATGAACAAGCTTTAACTACATTGCTTTTTATATGCTTCACTTTTGTTTCCTTTTATGTAATGGATTATTCAGAGCACTTTCTTTGGGATAGAGTTTGTCAGTCAGATGGAAGTTATTTGATTTTGCAAACACATTCACATAGCAAGATGTGTGCCTTTTATACTGAACATTAATGCAAATACATGCACTCTACCTAATTCAAGGAGACACCATTCTGTTAGAACTCCCATGCTAATCTGCAGCTTTGCTCTGACCTCTTTACACAAAATCAAAGTGAAAAAAGGTATGAAGATGTTCAAAAGTCCCTGACAATAGCAACAGGGGGACTTTTCTGACCATGCACAGCAGACAGCAGTCATGAAATTGCTCTTTGAGTACTTCTTGCAAGCTTAAACATGGAAATGATAATTGCAGGACTTGAGAGACAGGTATCAAAGATTATAGAGAGTTTTAGGGTGAATCTGGTTTAGACGGGACAGCCTCAGGGAGGTGAATGGACTTCAAACATTCCCAGCCTCCAAGGCAGACTGAAATGCACAAGTATTTATGCCCTATTATAATGACCTGATCTCAGTTTCAGAGCCCTGTTGGTCTGCCTACCTGTGGACAGCAGAATGAAGCTCACTATGATTTTTTTTTTTTCTCCCCATAGAGATTTTCTGGCCAGGAAGAGGAAAAAATCAAAGCTGCTGCAGTGTGTTACATAACTTTTTTTTTTTTCTTCAGATGAAAAAGTGTTGATCCTTTCCTTTTTCACAGGCTGGCTTCCCAGCAGCTGGCTTCCTCACTTTATTACTAAGCTCTACCATGTTAATCTGATCCTTTCTCTCTGTTACATCATTCTCTCACTTTAGCCTGAGAAGTTTGTTCCAAGTGGATTTCATTCATTTTAAATGAATTGACTGTTTTCAATTTTAAACAGACTGAATTTGTGATTGTGTGTTGTTTACCCATAGTATGAATGGGGAAAACTCTTCTTGCTTGGGAGAGATCAGAGGAGATCACTTAGCCTGAACCGCCTCCACTCCCAGGACTGAGACTTCCTTAGGTAAGCTTGCTGACATGTGGAATATTACTTTCTTTACTCATCTGCATTTTTTCCTCTGTCATTGTAATATTATACCCACAACTCTCTACGTAGGTTATACACTACTATCCTGAGATATGGTTTATTTGCTGCTGCAAACAGGTAAAGATCTGTTTCTTTGTTCATTGCAGGCACAAGGTGGTATATTTTCAAACAGTTTCACTGCTTATAGCTGAGAGATTTCCATCAACATAGCTGCTTTCTATGTAGCTACAAACATTTGAAATGTAAGGCTTATGCACAGCAGCCAGAGTCACTTGTAAGAGGTGCTTCATGGCCCATTAAAGAAACAGTCATATACGGCTTGCCTTTAATTAAATATTGACAGGAATTTAGTCTTGGTACAACATTTCAGACTAATATGGAAAAATCTTTTTAATCTGCATAACAGATCAACATGTCACTACACAGCTCCCCCTGTGCTTCTGACTGGATGAACCTGAGGTGTGCAAAATGTGAAGGTTGTTACACTTTTGGTGCCAGTTGAGTCCCTACTATCTTTTCTAGCACTATAATTAAAGAGGCCAGTTAATGTTAGTGATGGTTTATGTGAATGGTGGTTTATTTAATCTCCAAACTGTTTCACAACAGTTTATCAATAGTTTTTTTCATGGGTTTGAAAAAAAAGAAACTCATGAAAAATTAAGAGGTCTGTAAAAGTTTCCCAGTTCAGTATCAGCCATAAGCAATTCAATAAATAAACAGTTTTCCAACTGGATGGTTCTCATCCCGAGAATTTCACTACATGCTGCTCACTCCTTTGTGCATGGCAGGTATCCCCGAAGATCACACATCTCTCTGCAACGCTTGCCTGTAAGTGAGATTCTTTCACTTTTAGGCCTCCCCTTTTTCATTAGTTGTTTAATAAGTACTTGTGGTTAGTGAGCTCTAAGCATTTTTTTTTTATTGCTTGGAAAAAAAGATAATGGCTGTCTGTCAATCAGAGTGCAGCATTGAAGACTTCTTTTCATTTCTTTAAGAACACATTTCAGGCTCAGGAGACAATCCACAGAATCAGCACATTCTGACAAGTATGAATGATTCACTTATGCTTTATTTTTGTGCTATGTGGTGCTCATTTCTTCTGATGCTCAATTTTACTGGCAAAGTTGTCATTGAACAGTACAAACAAACTACTACCTGGATGTACAACGTGTTGCATTGCAACTTTGCATGAATGGATCAGTCTACTTTGAACATTGACTTCTGAATGTGGTTTACTTATACCCACTTAAATATTTTCCTTTCTGAATTGACACAGAATTCAATGAAAGAAATATATTAGCAAGCTTTCTTCTATCACACAGAGCATTTGATTCTCTTCATATCTCATCCATACAAATGGGATCCTTTTCTCACTGCTACACTTATGAACATCAGCCACAGCAGAATAGCACAACATAAGCATAAGGAAAAAACAGCTCTAAAAACATTTAACTTTAAGAACAGACAATTTCAAGTAAGTTACCTATTGGAGCCTGGTCTGTAAAATCTGGTCCTGGCATTTTGCTTAGTAACTGTTTCAGGTGCTTGACAGAGGTCCTGTTTGCTGATGTATTTCCAAGTGCTGTTATAACTAGACCATGTAGTTCTACACCTGTCTTCCTTCAGCAAGGAAACTAGTTTTTTAAATGGGAGATCTCCAATGCCATGGTCAACAGATTCTATTTCTTAGTGCACTTACTATGTGGTTTTGAGTTGTGCTGAATGAACAAATACTATAGCCCTAGGTCTTCATTCAGGGTCTGGCACTGGCTGGAGGCAAATCCAGCTCTTCAGATGTTTTCTTTTGGCAAGGTGCATATTGGAAGAAATAGCACTTCGATTATTGGGAACGCCTCTTTCACCTCTCAGTTCTGAGTTGTTAGTCTGAGGAACACTGTCCTGAGATATAAAAGGTCCTTATTTTATTGCCAAATGCCCGAGCCATGGGTACTCTTTACAACTGTTGCAAAACCCCTCACATTTGTGTTCTTTAGGCCTGCTCTGCATCTGAATACATCAGCATGACCTTACATTATGGAAGTGGAAAAAAAGCCAAATAAAACAAACAAAAAAACCCTTCAAAAACCCCAAGGTGCCTCAAGAGGTAAAGACAATGGAGCAATTGAATAAATGCTAGTTAAGCATTACTTTGTTTTGGGGAGTCACAGAAATGTTAGGCAAAGAGGCATTACATGAGTATATCTAACAATTCTGCAAGGCATAATGGCAATGTTGGTCTATTTAGCAGCTATTACAGAGCAAGGAACCTGCAAGAAATTTGTAAGAAGCAAAACAGGTGGTAACAAATGCTTTTCAAGAGTTTAAGAATCATGCTTATTCTGTAAAATCAAATTTTATTTAGTGATGAATAGCTCCTGTAAAGTGCCAGAGAGGATGAATAGTACAGCTTCAAGAACATATTGATTACTGCAGTGACGAGACAGGTTGTGCCAGTGAAACTGTGATATGTTCATTCTTCTGAATCCAAATAATGGGACTGTGTATTGTGCCTCTGCGAGAGGTATTTGAGCACATGTAACATTCACTAATGGATCTGAATCATCCTCAAACATGTATGGGATAGATAAACAGTTTCCCTGTGCTGTACTCATAGAATTAAAAGGTAGGCTAGATTAAGTGTCTTGCCCAAGGGCACAGAGGAATACAAATCCAACCATTGCTCTTGTCAACTGTTGCAGCATTTATCAGGTTGCTGATTAAGTGGAGGGTCCTACATTCTATTATTGGTGATGCTGGTGTGACAAGGAGTCCTGGTAAGGTGGCATACGAACGAACCATGTTAATTTACGTATCATTAGAAACACAAGACAGAAGGGAGAAAATCAATGCTTTGTTTTATACTAAAGAAAAAATCAATGAGAAAAGAAATGGTGTTTTCTGGGATCTCCGAAAATGTGTTGGACAATGGGGAATAGTTAGAGGGAATTAAAACTATTTAATATAAGTTGCCAGTGTTCTTTTAGAGAACGTTGGTCTAGAGCTATCATTCTGTAAAAAAATTGAGTAAAATCCTAAAGTTCAATGTTGTGAGAAGGAAGCAATATCAAGTAGAGACAAGTTGCTCCAGTTGCATTGATTCTGTGAAAATTGAAGAAAATATGTTAATAAATAAAATTTAAAAATAAATACATATAGCAAATGAGAGGCTACATGTAATCCCCAAACCCACAAGATAGGTTTACCTAACAAAACTGCCAGAGGTCCATTTGTAGTTTTGTTTTATTCTCTCTTATAGTAGCATATAAGAGATTGCTAGGGAAAAAGTGTAAAAACAGGCCAAAAATGGAATAAAATTTTCATGGTGTTGACTCTTGCTCTTGGCAGTCTGCAGTTTAGAGACACTTTAAACCAGAAGTTGCATTGGACCATCCTATTTAATAGTTTTTGACATTTCTTTCATAATTTTGACTCTTCTTTGAAGTCAATACTCTGACCAAAAAAAACCCAAAAAACAAACCACCATTTAAGTATGTATAATATTAAAAATCAGGGGTTTTGGTTTGATTGTAACTTGTTTACTTTTCATTGGGTACCCCTACTTTCTATAGCACAACAAATGCTGAAAAATTGTTCCCTGAACTCCTTCCTCATATAGTTTCACAGTTCACAGAATCATAGAATCATAGAATATGTTGAGTTGGAAGGAACCCACAAGGATCATCGAAGTCCAAATCCTGGCCCTGCACAGGACATCCCAAGAATCACACCATGTGCCTGAAAGTGTTGTCCAAATGCTTCTTGAACTCAGACAGGCTTGGTGCTGTGACCACTTCCCTGGGGAGCCTGTTACAGTGCCTGACCACCCTCTAGGTGAAAAACCTTTTCTTGATATCCAACCCAAACCTGCCCTGACTCAGCTTCCTGCCATTCCCTCAAGTACTGTCACTGGTCACAAGAGTGAAAAGATCATATCTGCCCCTCTGCTTCCCCTTGTGAGAATGATGAAGACTGCAATGAGGTCTCCCCTCAGTCTCCTCTTCTCCAGGGTGAACAGACCAAGTGACCTTAGTCACCTTCCCCTCTAGGCCCTTCACTATCTTTGTTGCCCTCCTTCGGACGCTCTCCAATAGCTTTATATCTTTCTTATATTGCGATGCCCAAACTGCACACAATATTCAAAGTGAGGCTGCCCCAGTGCAGAGCAGAGTGGGACAATCCCCTCCCTCAACCAGCTGCTGATGCTTTGCCTGATGCCCCCCTAGGACACAGTTGGTCCTCCTGGCTGCCAGGGCACTGCTGACTCATATTCAACTTGCCACTGACCAGGACTCCCAGGTTCCTTTCTGTACCGTTGCTCTCCAGCCTCTTGCTCCCCTGTCTGTAGGTACACCCAGGGTTGTCTCGTGCCAAGTATACCTGCCCTTGTTGCACTTCATATGGTTGGTGATTGCCTAGCCCTTTAATTTGCCTAGGTTATCCAACAGATTTCTTCTTTCCCTTGTTCCCTGTGCCCAAAAGTAATTTCTCTGTTAAATTTTTGTGGCCTTTGATGTTTATTTTATCTGAAATATAAATCATTCAATAACTCTAAATACAATTTTGTCCTTATGATACTTTTGGGTACCATAGTAACATTTGGGATATGAATTTATGCTGTATCATAATGATAGTCTGTATTTGTTTCCTGTTTCATCCTAACAGTTCCTTACATTTCTTTTTCTTTCTTTTGACTGCTAGTGAGTTTTGTAGAGTAGATTTTGAATACCTACTAACAGTGCCTCAGGAGTCTTTCCTAAGTGATAATATACCTCATGTTGAGTCCATCAGTTGTTTGCCCTTTGTTTTAATGTTGCTTGTCACATTATATGAAACTTAGTCACTCCTTTTTTCACCTCTTCTACAGATCTCTCATATTATGGTGAAAAAAAAAAAATTATCTAGCCGTAGGGAATGCTGCCACTCCTGTCTGCCTGTGCTGTTTCCTTCCTTTTAGCTAGTTTTCTACACATGAGCAGATCTTTCTTCTGTATCATACTAGTTTATTTCTTAGTATCTTCTGGTGAAGAACTTTGTCTAAATTTTTATGGAAAACTGCAATTTAGTCCACTTCCCTAGCTGGATCATTCATTTTTTTGGAGAATTTTAGGAAATTTGTGAGGCATGATTTATTCCTCATTATAACACATTTTCCATCTCTTTATACAATCATGTATCTATTATGGTCTCATATAATTTTCATGTCAGAAATATCAAAATTGCTGATCCACAAGTACTTTTGGATGCCCTTTAAAAATAGGTAACTTTCACTCTAAAAGTATCTTCTATTTCTCAGACATCAAGGCCAATATAAGTGGTATACAGCCAACAGTACTTAACTGCTACAAATTTCATATCTAAATTCTTCTGGAATTCCTAGAATTCCATAAGAAATCTTAGAATTCTGTTCTGATGGTTTATTAAGAATTTTATATATTTGTTGTAAAGACTTTTTTGCTGATACTTCTTCATGTCTCTCTGGACTACCATGTTCTCATAGGTTCCTTTATAGGTTGAGGACTCCTGGTATATACAGTCTCTCCTTGTTGGTTGAGTTCTTGGTTTATCCTTGTCACATTTTTCTGTTTCTTTCCTCAGCCAACTGCATTCATTAGGAGATGATGGGAATCAAAACTGTAGGTATGACAGTGCTCTACACTTTTCAAAAGAACGCCTAACATCTTAGTCTCTCTTTGATTAGCACCAAGATAATATTGTCTTAAATCTACTTATTATAATTAAAAAATCTGTTTCCTAAGTGGTAGCAGCTACTCTGCAGCTCATGATTAGGGACTAGCTGGAATTCTTTTTCTTTTTTTTGTTTTTCCCCTCATGATTTACTTTGCTTTACTGATGCAGAATTTTATCTGCTATTTTATTGGTGATCTTTTTCTTTATAAGACATCCTGTCCAATGGCTTTCAATCAGCTTCTGTTTTTACCCTTCTGACTACTTTCTTCCTATCCAATCCCTTTTCTAGATCATTTCTGAATGCAATAGAGAGAACACATCCCAGCACAAATATCTATTTCTTTCCACTGTGAAAACTAATGCGTTATTGCCTTTTTTTTCCCTATGCTTTAGTCCATTATTAGTTCATGAAAATGCCTTCCCTTTTACCCATGGCAGTTAAAGTCTTTTGGGAAAGACTTTTAAAAGACTTCTCCCCTCCAGATTAGTGTTATCAGCTGGATCACATCAATCTACACCCTTCTCAGTTTCCTCAAACAATGCTAACAGATTTGTGAGGCATAAATATCCTGCCTGACTCTCCCAGAGTATACTACTTTTTTATATGCCTACTACTTTTATTCTTCAATATTGTTTTAGCCTGTACATTAGTCAGATTTTCTTCTACAGATTTTCACAGTATGTCAGGCTGTTCTGGTAAGTGCTATCTGTGGGACTCCATGAAACCCTTAGAGTTCACATTACAATCTTCTGATATGAAGGTTGATGTGAGAAACTGCACATTGATGTTAAAGTTAGGTATTAGGCTGGAACTCTTGGCTGAATCCTGAGAAATGTTTCCTGTACTTTATATCAACTTTGTTCTGAAACAAAGATACAACCTCTGATGCACCCCTGTGAAGAAAGATTCTTTCACAGTGAACAGATAAGAAAAATTCATTTAGTTTCTCTGTTATGGCCTCATTTCCTCCCAGAGCTTCTCATGTATTTTGCTCCAAAAAGACACCTAGCTTTCTATTTCCTTTGCAAAACTAAAATATTTTACTCTCCAGTGAGAGGACTCAAGGAATAGAATACACTGCATAATCCTCTTATGGTCAGTACCAAGAACATATATGCACACTTGGGTTGTACCTACATTTTGCATACTGTGCAGAAGGGTGTATGGTACAAAAGAGGGAGGATTCATTCTATTCTTACTTTATTTTACACACACACAGGAGTAAATCTGCTGAAGCAGCTCAATAAAACCAATATTGCAACTAAGTTAAAGAAGAACAGTGAAGGATGAAAGGTCTATCTTGAGCTAGGAGTGAAAACAAGAAACTGAAGAGATTCTTTTCTGCTACAAATGAAGTCTGACACGAGTTCTGCACTCTGCTGGATGGAGACTTTTTAACAAGATGTTTCTCTCAAACAGTTCTGATTGATTGAGTCAGAGTGAATGCAGTCATGGAAGTGCAGCTGCTTCGTGGGGTATTTGGGTAGTAGTAGAATAACTATTACATAGGGGTTGGGGCAATTGCACAGGATGTAGGAAATCTTTATGTTTAATCTTTACTGCCCTTAGAAGTTGTGAATGAGTCAGTCCCATTGGGTGATCTTTGTATTTCTTTCTCCACACCTAAGCAAATAATCCTTGATTTGGAGAGAGATGTTGGTATCTATAAATTATAGATGCGGGTCTGGACAATATGAAAATGCAGCACTGAGAGTGTTACTGAAGTATGGCTTTTGGGAATGAAAATCAGATGTTCTGGAATGTCACTCAGCCCTTCACCATCGAATACATTTAATAGGAATTATTTAATTTGATCACAATCCAACTATTTCTTAAAAAGAATTGAAAATCACTTTACTTTTTATATGTCAGCAATAAAGAAACACTGCAGAAATCTTTCTCAGATGTATTGTCCCTCCTGAACACATCCTTTCATATTCTACTTTTCATGGTGTGATGATCTCAAACAAAACTGTAAACAGAAAGCAAACCAGTGAGGCTTTACTGTGTGAAGACAGAAGAGATCAGAAGAAAGAAGAGGATTTTTTTTTTTCAGTTTTTGTGGGGTTTGGGTTTTTTTGTTTTGTTCTAATGTTTAAAATATGCAATTCTGGGATAATATTTTAAGGTCTATTACCCAAATTCTTCTTAGATCACTAGAGGTGAAATAATTAATTATTTCCTTAGTTCTATTAGTTCTATTCTGAGTATGAAAAATCCAAGTTGTGATGCTCCAGGAAGTTGGGCAAAGCACTCCAGCTTTGCTGGCTCTACTACTTCTTTCCTTGATGCAGCATCAACGCAGCTGACAAAATATGGCATGTATCTGTGCTGGGAGATTTGACCTGAGGCTTGTCATCAGGCTCCTGCAGGCTTGATATAATTGACTGTTTGGCTTTGACAGTCCTTTTCAGCCATTGTATCAATTAACCCTGGGAACTGAGGGGTCCTCACACCAGCATGACACTCAATTTCTCTCCCCTAGACAAGAACTTAATGGATTATGTGATGCAGGTTTCTTCCTGAATCACCTACTGAAACCTCTATTTAAGATGAAGAAGAATTGGGGAACCCATTTTCCATAGTTCAACAACCAAATAAGAAAACATTTCTAATAATTCAATAACTCTTGATCATCCAGCCACCAGCTGGCAAGTAAAAAGAGTAACATATATATCCACACATCTTCTATTATCCTATGGTGTGTTTGGCAATCTTGAGTTGCTAAGAATAAGGGAAAAAAGTTATTCTTTAATTTGAACCCAACTTCCTGGCAAATTAATCTCTGTCAGGTACACGTCAAAGCAGAGATGCTCTTTCTTGGATAATCTGAACACTGCAGCACAAAAGAGCACAGAAATTAAATTAGAGTTGTGATCTGTGCAGAGACTCTAAAAAGCAATGTAAACACGAAACCTGGAAACTAAGTATATGAGCTACGGCAGCAAAGGAAGCTGTGAACATATTCTCACTAAATCTTGCTTCTATCAAAAGCCTGAGTCAACCTATCAAAGAAATCCCATTAGTACCAAAGCAAGAGCCTAGATACAGATCCAGTGAACTACTACCAGATTATTTGCCTCTGCTTCAGGGATTTTTCTTCCATCTACAATTCACCATGGATTTGTTTAACAGCAGGAACTGTTTGTTTAAAACCTCAGGTGTGCTTGATATTTTCTTTTTCCAAAACCAGTTATAACCTCTATTTTTCTAAAGAAAAATGAATCTTAACTGAGAAAAAAAAGCATTGGAGATTGAAGAAGGTTTGTTTCGTTTTTTTTTTTCCCCTTTATCTCATTCAGTTCTGTTCAATTGAAAAAGTAGAAAAGTTCTGATAGCCTGTTCCTATGTTTAATTCTTACTTAAGGCTTTGCTTGAAAAAAAAAATTACTTTAAAATAAACTCAAGCAAAAACTTTTGAGAAGGAGAGCTGGAAGTTTGTGCCATAATAAACCATCTCACTTTTGTGAAAAGCATAACAGTGTTTTTCACCAGGCTTTTAGCTAAAGATAGCTAGCTCTTATTAATAACATATTCATACTCTGGGAGAAATCCAGCCTAGGGGTCTGAGCTATAGAGGCACCGGTCACCTGCAGCTCTCATCAGCTTCAATGGGAAGTAGATGTCTCTGTAGATCAGAATTTACTGGAACAGAATTTCAGCCT
This sequence comes from Lepidothrix coronata, assembly GCF_001604755.1. NCBI lineage: Eukaryota > Metazoa > Chordata > Aves > Passeriformes > Pipridae > Lepidothrix > Lepidothrix coronata. The sequence continues at coordinate 837,618 of NW_016690227.1, forward strand.
CAGGATAAAATGAGACTTTTTAAAGAAATTTAATTTACAGAGAGAAATATGACTGCTTAGGGTGGTTGCAAGCTGCTATGTAAGGATCTCTCCAAAGGCCCGAACCAGTGTTTGATGGAGTAGTGGCAAGGGCATCTACTATTGTGGCTACAACTCATATCAATCGTTCCTCTCCTTAATTTAAAAACACAACCAACCAAAAAACACAAGCCCCAAACCAAACCAAACAAAACAACCCTCACAATTGGAAGTGATTGATTTCCAAGAGATACGGAAGGAAAATTAAACTCAGAGTATAAGGCACAATATGAATGGTATGATAGCTTTAGCACTAGGGAATTACTTAGGTTCCCAATTCTTTGAATGTTCTTTATGTAGAAGTTACTGGTGTAAAACAGAAGCTACTTTTTCGAATAAAACATCAAGAATTCCTTCCAATCGTACATGAAAACTGCAAATGTGCACATAAATACTTGTTTTTGAATCTGTTGTAAAAAGAAATTTAAGTGAAACCTTGTAAGAAAAGGAAGGCAAAAGATGACATAAGGCAAAAAGAATTGTAATTGCCTAAGTTTCAGAAATCAAACAGCTGGTGAAACGAGCAGGCTGTAACTCTGAGGATTGAGTAGACTGAGGACCTTTGACAAACAAGCTCCTTGTTATTGTAGTCATTTGCTGGGCCAGTTAGGACTGTGAAAAGTCCTAGCTAGCCAAGTCCTTCATGAGACTTGAAGGTACCAGATACACTGATTTTTCTTCTTCAGTACTGCTGCTGCTATTCTTAGGGAGAAGCTGAGGTATAGCTTTTAGCCTCCTTTGAAATTACCACATTGGTTCAGCAGCCTGGATCTGCTTTAGGAAACAGTAATCATGTTAAATCTGCTTTAATTTTAATAATGGTAGAAGGAAGGATGCATTTTGAAAGCCTTTCAAGGCAAGAGTTTAACACTGTGAGGATTACCAAGATAAGGATGGTTGAGTCAGGCAAACCAATTTATGGCTGATTCAGTTTAATATCCTTATATGTCTCCAACAACCATTTTACCTTAGAGTAAGATGCAACTTCTCTTTTTTTTCTTTTTTTTAGCCAGAGTTTTTGTCAGTTCTTGGTCTATAGTTTTTGTTCTAAAACCAAGCAGAAGAACAGGCTTTGCAACTGTAGGGACTGACACCTTAGGGCACAGGGCCCTGTTTTTTTGGGTCACGTTTAGAGAATATTTTCTGGTTATGGTTAGGTTTCATAGACCTATTAGAAGAAAACACATAGAATCATAAAGTTTGGAAAAGACCTCTAAGATCACAGCTTGAACCCAATCTGCTTCTAAGCTCTGAGTAAAGCTGTAGACCAGCATTAGATAAGGTTTGCTTACCTTTTCTTGCTGAAGTTGTTTGCATTGACAGTGGTGAAGACTGAGTCTTGGTCTCCTCTCCCAGAAAATATTTCCTATGAATAAAGCAAAACAGTATTAAGTGAGACATTAGTTGCCAGTAGCCTGGTGATTAAAGAAGGTAGGACTATGGGGCTAAATGTCCTCAGGCAGGAGAGGGAGAAAATTTGTAGCTCTGTATGGTGTTTGGTCCCTGATTCACTGTCACTAGTGTCACAGGGGAGTTTTTGTGAGCATCTAGGCTGCCACTTTCTTCATTGATTTTGCAAGGACCTAATCTGAAAAGTCAATTACTTACTAGGCCCTCTCTGTAATAACTCTCAACTAGTACTGTGAGTAGCAAGGGACATTGAGTTGTTCCCTCTTATCTTCTTCCAACAAACAGTAAACTCAACTGGCATGACCAGCTGGCATTTGTTATCACAATTACAGAATACCTCTATTTTTTTCATGTTAAACCTTGTACCATGGTGCTTGAGTACCCTGCTTGCTACTGTCAACCTAAGGACATCAGTACATCAAGACTTGGTGGTAACAAGCGAACAAGGCTCCAAGTGTTTTGCACAAATGAACACCTAAATTTTTGTACATGTATGAGGGACTTAGTATGCCAGCTATGCAACAGTGCAGCCAATATTCTACTAGAGAATAGAGTCAACACGGACTAGTAAATGGTGCATTGAAAAGAGAAGATGAGAGAGAATCATGAGGTTTACACAAACTTCTCAGTTCAGTGACTGACCTTCTGTATGACTTCAGGTCACTCGTTTCTGCTCTCCTTTCCCTTCTTTCCTGGTCACTGAAGGATATGCATCTCCAGGGATACCAGCCAATTTGTGCAGTGGGCACCTAGTTGCATCTGTGGTGTCTCGGTCCTGTGTGCAAACACAGCAAAATAATCCTTCTCTGTTTCCCAACTGAAGTTCTAGACCAAAGATTGTCTATTCTGACTTTTTTTGCTCTGCTCTGACAGCCTGAAGCCTAAATCATGATTTCTGAGCCACGTTACTTTTTCACTAGAGAGAAAACTCCATCATCAGCCTCTGTGATTGCAGAAGGTCCTGAATGTAATCATCTCCAGTAATTAGATCTAAAGACAGACCACTTGGGATTCTGTAATTCATGAAACTTTCAGTATGTTACAAATCATAATTTGCTCAGTTTTTAAAACGATGACACTATCAAATGTATATGAATTATTTTAAAGGCCTCACTGGGCCTTTATTTTAAGAAGACAAACAAAATAATACATTTACCTGGTACTGTATCACAAGCACCTGATAAGGGAGATAGGGACTTCTACAGTAGTGTAGGGAAGGGTAATGACAGGAAAGCAAAAGCATTCGAACATCATAATTAGCAGAATTTTCTTATATATTGGTGCTTTTTTTAATCTGTTACCTCCACTCTACATGCCTAGTGTAGCCTGGGCACTTATACGAGTACTATCTCATGCAGAGTCACTGGTGGTTAATAAGGCACAAGGTCACAGCACATCTTCAGGGACAACTATGAGGTTGCTCTTCACTATTAATCCACCTCTTTCTGTGAAACTTTCAGAATTCAATTCCTTCATCAAGTTTGGTTGAACTTAGCCAGCAGGTTCAGAAAGTAGGGAGGGCTGCAGGATCAGATGTGTATGCATTATGCAGGAAGTGTCATTGCAAAAGCTTCAATTTTTACCAACTGGATAGTAATAATGAAAGAAAAAGAAGGTAAAGAATAGGAAAAGTTTGAAGATGTGTTCTGGAGAGCATATCTCTAAGGGCTTTCTATCTAGGGGTTTATGCTCACCAACTTTTGGAGAATATCTCTTAAGAGGCAAGATGGTTCTCTGAGTCTGCAGACAGTTGGTTTTGGTCTGGGTTTTTTGTTTTTAATATTACAGGATCAGATGCCTGGGGATTATACTCTAATTCTATAAACTGTGGGAAGAAGACAGGCTTTTACACAGATACTGTGAATTCCTTACCTTTCCAATTCTTGACTTAGCAAACTTAATTTCACTATTTTTTAAGGAGTTGTCTTTGTAGAAGACAAGAGTTTATAATTATCAACCATACAATAAATGTTTTTACTCCACACTAATAACATTAACAAGGTATTTGAATAAGAACAATGTGGTTTAAAACACTTTTATTTCATATACATATGTTGTTTTTCAAATAATTTAAAGGAAAACAAATACTAAACAGTACAATTTCTGTTATTGAAGTTTTAAAGAAAGTTAGAGGATGAAAGTAAATATTGGTGTGAATTAAAGTGCTGAATCAATTTTGCCAATAATAACTTTTACTTTTCCCTATCTTCCTGTAAGGTACACAAGAATTTTTCTTCTTCAATTCCATTTATTCATTAAGTTTAGGTTAATTTTTAATACAATAAAAGTGAAGAAATCCTGTGAGAACTGAAGAGAGAGCAATGCTGGGGTTTTGGTTTTATGGGGTTGTTTTTTCTTCAGTAATATTAAAGAGTAGTGGAAGGATGAGATCTATTAACTTAAAATGCAGAACAACACAGGAACCAAATTTTTTAATAAATCTTTCGATAGTTGATATTACCTTTATTAAAAAACTTTAATGTAAGCAAAAATGTATCTAGAGAAACTTAAATATTATAAATATATAAAAAACAAATGTAATTATAAGTAATAAAAGAGAAAGTAATACCGGTCTGTACTTTCAACTGAATTTCAGATTCTATGTGAAGAGAGCTAAACACAAGCTTAAGAAATACTTTGCTCACTTTTCCATCACAATGACAAACTAAACAAATTGGTAGTCCATCCCTTGGCTTTGCAAAAGGGAAGAGCAAAGTGTAGTATTAAGACTTGTTTATACAAAAGATTGTGTATTTAAATGTTTCATGTTATTTGTGCATGTCCATGTCTATGTACCTGCAAAAACGTTTTCTTACCTCTTTTTGAGCAAAAAGGCACAAATATCAAAAAACCTTGTGAGCTGTGATTAACATCCATTTTCACCAGGCTACTGAAATTGTAGTAAAAATAGGGGTATCAAAATTCATTTATAAATGTCTCTCATGTCCTGTAATTACAAACACAAAATACTGTGTTGTGAATAGAAAATTATTTTTTCCTCAGAATGAGCCCATATGTACAAGTCCTGAATTGAATCCTCCTCACTCTCCAAAGGTTTCACTGTGCACTTTTTAGTATTATTTGTTATGATTAAGATGGTAATAATATTTTTCTAGAAAAACCACCATTAGAGATGCCACAGGCATGTAAGAATAGAAAAGTGATTAAAAGTGGTAGAAATTGTAGACATCTCATATACAAAAAAGCAACCTATACTTCCCTCTCTCTTTCATGGAGCTAGAAGGAAACGGTTACTGTGGTAAATATGTCCATTAGAGTCTCTGCAGAGCTTGCAGGACAGAGAAATTGATCTTGCCAAAGAGAGAGCTTTTCAGAGTTATTTTTAACAAACCCAGTCTTCTTTCCAACATTTTGAAACAAGTGTCATTATGGATACCTTCAATTAGGATATTTTACATTAAATTGAGTATTTTATTTCTATTTGTCGTGATTTACCTCCAGATGTCAGTTCAACCCCACACAGTCACTTGTTCACTCTTCCCTGGTGGGATGAGGAAAAGAATCAGAAAAGTAAAAATGACAAAACTCATGGGTTGAGATAAAGATAGTTCAATAGGTAAAGCAAAAGCAGCACACACAAGCAAAGCAAAACAAGGACTTGATTCACCACTTCCAGTGGGCAGGCAGGACTCCATCACATAATGGTGACTGGGGAAGACAAATGTCATCACTCCAAATCCTCTCCCTACCTTATTCTTCTCCCAGCTTTACATGCTGAGCATGACGCCATATGGTATGGAATATCCCTTGGGTCAGTTGGGATCAGCTGACCCGACCGTGTCCCCTCCCAACTTCTTGTGCACCCCATGCCTCCTCACTGGTGGGGTGGGGTTAGGACTAGAAAAGGTCTTGGCTCTGTGTAAGCGTTGCTCAGCTATAAGGAAAACTTCCCTGAATAATCAACACTGTTTTCAGTACAAATCCAAAACACAGTCCCATAGCAGCTACTGTGAAGAAAATTAACTCCACCCAGAAGTCAAAAGCAGCACAGCATTATATTTATATTTTGCTTAATAATAAGACAAATCATAAGCTAAAGGGGGAGTTCCTAGAACATAAATCAGGAGCAGCAAAAATCTGTTTTAAAAGATGTTTCATAACGTTATGACTTCTAAAGTTCAAATCTCCCCTTGGTCTACAGAGATCTTTTTTTGTATTACAAGGAATAAGCAAAACTTAAAAATCATTATTTATTTCCCAGCACGCAAACTGTGATTTACAGAAGTGTAAAGAGAGTCCTTGTACTGAAGATCCTAAACCCCAAATGACAGAAGGTTTTTTAAGTTTTGTTTTCACACATGCAAAGAAAAAAAATGTTATATCAGCATTTGTGAAAAACTAAATAATTTAAAAATAATTAATGAAGACAACTGTAACTACAGCTTGTACACCAAAGCAAATATTACTGTGTAATATTTCTTCAATAATTACTTATCACTCAACTAAAGAGGCATCAGATAAGTGAAAAAAGGGAACTGTAAAACATCTTCAGTGTCCTTTGACAAGTGGCATAAAGAAAACAGAAGAAATAAGTAAAAATAAAAAAGATAAAAGCTAACCTAGTTTAAAAATAGTTATGGAGGCTTGCTTTTATTATTTTTTTCCTTTCTTTTAAGAGTTGTTTAAACTGCTTATTTATAATTGAGCCTTTCAAATACACGATTTGTTAGAGTAATATGTACTTCAACTTTGTCTCTGTCTTCAGATTGACTGTTATTTGAAGGCCTTATTTTATGTGGCTGGACTAATACTACTGCACAAATTGCTACCTTTTGAAGGCTGTGATATGAACCTGCCTGAACAACTGCCACTTTAGCACAACAATAAAAAATACCTTTCATATAACAACTCTCTTCCTTTCAGAAGGAATAATGACATGAAGCAAAATAAAAAGGCACAACTAACCCTTTTCCCAGAGGAGTCATGCTTTGGGGACATCTTCTCCCCCCCTCACCTTCCAGAATTTCAGAGGTAATGCACCAGCATGGGCACATGCAGCACACATCTCCTGCGGCACTGCTCACCTTAATCACACCCTGTCCTCTCCATGGACTCTGCAGATACTCAGGAGATACACCAAAGCAAATCTTAGTTATGTAGGGTTTTCTAAATACCCCTGCCCACTCTCTAATTGCACTGGGGCTCCTCTTCTGTTCCCCCTGCCCTGCCCAGCTTTGCAGGGTCCCATGGGGCTTCCTCCTCTTTTCCCTCCCTGTCTCCTCACTGAAGGCAGGGGACACTTCTTTTAATAAAACAGGAAAGGATACGATCCCTGCATGAGATCATGGGAAGGGTTGCATGTTAGGTGATTCCCTCGTGTGTGGGGGCTGCCTGCTTACACTGAGAAGAGTATGTGCATATCCCAGAACTCAGTTTATCCATATGTTAGGCTAAAAGTGGTTTTAGATGTCCAGATCAAGTGTCAGCCTAGCTGTGAGGTTTTGAGTTTATGTTGTAATCAATCAGTCAGACAATCAATTTTAATGTGGTAAAAAATCCTACATTTGAGTGCTTGTTATTCACCCCAAGGTCACTCTTAAAAGATATTCATCAAAATTTTAGTCCCCCTAATCTCATGGACTAGATGTTAATTAAGTATGTCTGACTAATAGCCAGCTATTTTCAGCATGGATGTCCACTCTCACTGTCTTGAGCCTGGCCTAACGATAATGGTCAACACGCCAATTCAACTTAAGCTATTCCTCACCAGAACCATTTTTATTTCAGCTACTGAGTTCCTTTTTGTTTTCCATTCAACTGCTTCCTAGTAAAATTAGGCTAATTCCTAGTAAAAATAAGCTAAAACCCGTGTATACTATTTTGTGTACACAGCAGCTCTTATTTAGCTAATACAAAGTTCTCATCATGCAGATAAGACCCAGCAGAAGGGAAAGAGTCTTGAACAGGATGCAGAATTTGATTCTCACTCAGACATACAGTTGTCCTTTCTACTATTGACTAGGGGGAGAGCAGAGTGGTGAAACTTGGAGCTGTGTTTTTATGCCATATTTGCCCTGTGCATAAACAGGACTTCAGGACCTCACGTTATACAAGAAGTATAATCTCACTAGCAGCCGCCTTCAGATAACAGATTTTCATTATTCTCTCTCCTTCTAGTTCAGAATTCACACTGAAGATGAAAATCAAACATTTTTTACCTATCTGCTGTTTATCCACTTGGACTATAAAATATTGCAATTTGATACTATGATATTAATGAAGTGGTCAGGTGTCAGTTCTGCAAAGGTCTTGATGTCAGGTACAATGCATCACTTAATATAACTACAAATCTAAATAAACAGAGGCTGAAGTCCAATGAGAAATCTTTTAGAAAACTAAATGAGGATATTTACTTCTTACTTTGCCCAGCAGTCTAGGATGAGCTGTAGTTTGTGATTACAAAAGTGCTCTGAGGCTTTGCCCTTCTTGTTACAGAGTAGTAGCACCTTGAACCTTCAGCCTCAGATGATCTGTGTGCTATGTAACTATGGATGGGAGAAGGAGAGTTCCTACAAAGAGGGTCCTGGATGCAGAAGGTCTCAGATTTGGTACCAAAGTTTCACCTGGGAACATATGAAAATGCTAGAACAATAAATTGGCTTCTCTCTGCTCTTTATCGCAGACATAGCATTGCCTTCCCGAGGCCCCTATTTCCTTCTGCCTTGGTCTAGCCACAACAAGCTGCTGCCTGACAGCAAAGCTCACAGGCTTGTGAACTCAGCGTAAGGTCTGTCATTCAAGTTGTTCTTCTGGAATTAGTGATGTGGTGTACTGGCTGCTCACCCCCTGTCAGGGTTTAAGCTATGTAAGGCATAAAATTACTGGATTTAGACAAGGCAAAGATTCAATTCTTTATTCAGAGGTAATGAGATGATAATTTGAAGGCAAGTACTTCTTAATGATTATTAACAGTTAAGTAATGAAAAATGTCTATCTTAACTCCTTAAGACTTTGTCTAGAAATCCCATAGCAATATAGAATTTCATTTTAATAGTGCACCATATAGAAAAGTTTTACTTCGTATCCTTCAAAACTTTAGTCTGGTATTTTAAAGTTTCAGAGAATTAAAACATTATTTAGCTGATGAACATCTGACTGGAAGATATGAGGTGCTGTCAATAGAAATATTTTTGAAAACTAGACAGGACTCATAATTTTTAATATCAACAACCCAGCAGCCAAAAGAGTTTAGCACCTGCATCCTCCTGTGGAGGAATTTAAGTGTCTGGGTTTGCACAAATAACAGGCGCTCAGGAAGGTACTTAACAGTGAAACATTAGTATCGAGCAGATTTTCATTGCTCTCCTGAGTACTGATATTGCAGTGCTACTATTCTAAACGAAAAAAAACCAAAACAAAACAACAAAAAAACCCTCAAAAACTAAACAAAAAAAAACCACCCTGGAAATTTTACCTAGCCTAAAAATTTCAGTTATAGTGCCAAGTGCATTGGGAAATCCAGCCGTAGTCATGAGTAGGGCACAGCCAGCTGCTGAAGAGCTACTGCAGCACAGGGTTAGCGCAGCTGGGACTGCTATGGAACATCTGTAAAGCAAAACTCAGAGAAGATTATACCGATATGTCATCTAATGTGGCTTAAAAATAAATAACTACATAAATAAATAACCTTTTGCGTTCCAAGCCCCTGCTCAGATCCTGAACAAAAGCACCTCTAGGTATTCTTTTGCGTTTCTGTCCCAACAGAGTTTCAGCAGCCATCTTCATAACAGACCATTCTGTCCCTTTTTTTTTTTTTGGTATCAAAAAGTATTAAGGAGAAAAATGCAACTATATTAATTACAGAAGTGTCCACCGGCCATCCGAAAGCGTACGTAAGTATTTCAACTAGTAAACCACGTACCACTTCGCTGCTAGAACAGGCTAGCAGGACAGCGCTCCAGCAGAGTCCTGTGTGACGGCGATGCGGCGGCGCGGGCGGTAACAGGCGGGCACAGCTCACCTGTCCCGACCCAGCTCCGCTCAGCGGCCCGCGCAGCGGCGCCAGCCTGGCCTCGGCAGCGGGGGCGCGCCCCTCACCGCCAGGAGAGCGCCCACCCCCGCCGCACCGCGCAGCCCGAACTGGCGCCCCTAACACCGCCAAAAGTTTCGCCCGCCGGCGTGCGGGGCCGACCCCACACGAGCCCGCCTTGCCCCGCTTTCCCTCCCGACAGCCGTGGTGGGGCCCCGGCGGCGGCAGGGGCGGGAAGGGGCGCTGCGCTGCCGCCCCCCGGCGAGCGGCGAGTGCCCTCCCCGCGCCGCGCCGCGCACTGCTCCCGGCCCGCACTGGCGGCTGGCAGGGAGGGAGGGAGGCAGGGAGCGCCCCGTCCTGCCCCGCCGCCCCCGGGGACGGGGGCGCACGGCCGCCATGTGAGAGCAGCGGGGCTCGCGGCAGAGCCCGTCCCCGGCGCGGCGGGGCCGGACCGGCTGTGGCCGCCGCGCCGCGCTGCGGGCTGGGCAGGTCCGCCGAGGCGAGCGGCCAGCAACAAGCCGCCGCCGCTGCCGCCCGCCCGCGCCCGCGGCCCCGCCATGGGAGCCGGGCGCGGGGCGAGGCTGGCCGCCCCGAGCCGCCGGCGGGGCTGAGCCCGGCGCTAGCGCAGGTAGGGAGGCAGGGGCCGCGCCGGGCCACGGGGGAGGCGGCCGGGCTGGGGAAGGGGCTGGCCCCGCTCCCTCCCAGCCCCACCGGCAGCGGGTTGGGCGGCGCTGCCCGGCCCTCCGGAAACTTTGGGCGAGCGTCGCGGTACCTCGGGTCCCCCGCGGGGGCCGGGCCGGGCAGCGCTGGCGGGCGGGCGGAGCACGGTGCCCCGCGGTGCCGCTGCCGAGGGCCGGGGAGGCGGGCGGGCGGGCGGGCAGAGAGGGAGGCTTTGACATGGCTTTGGGGAGCGGTACCGCGGAGGTGGGGCCGTGCCGGGAGGCTGGAGCGGCTATGCTGGTCGTGGCCGGAGTAGTGTATGTATTTTGGTGTGGGTTTTGTTTTTTTTTTTTCCGATTTCGCGTGCAGCGTTTCAGGGAGAGGAGTCGGGAGCGCTGCCGAACTCCTGGAGGATGTGGGTTAAATGAGCCTGTGCTGCGGAAACTCGGAGCAGCTCTGCCTTGCCTTTCAGACACGGGGAGGAAGAGGGGTGTGTGTGCTGGTTTGGGTAGTTCGGAAGGGAGGTGTTTTGTCTCTACTCGCTTTAGTATGCTTGGTTTTAGTTGTCTGTGACAGAAATGTGCTCAGTGGTAGGTATTTAAACAAAACCCAAACCAGGATACTTCAGGCTGAATAAGAGATTAATGAAAATCATCGTGCGTGCAGTCAGGGAATAGCACTCAATTGGGTAATTTCTGTTCCGGACACTGCTAAGTTATGGGGCGCTCCGTTTAATTCATTGGGCGTCCGTCGTCTTCTCGTGTTGCCATTTGAAAGGCAAAATAACCCCCCAGTGCGCCTGGTTTTGCCTGCACCTGCCTTTGCAAATGCTGACTCTCCAGAGTTCTGCGTGGTGCTCTCTCGGAGCCGAAGACGCCCGGTCCGTGTCCGGGAGCCCTGCTATTTATAAGACTCGGCAGAGCGGGGGAGGAGGAGGAGGGATGCAGCACCAGGCTGTTGTTTGCCTTTTGCATAAACTACCGAGGCAGGTTGCATATTGTTTGAGATGTTGCATCAGTGGAGGCGAGGTGCGGGGGGGGAAGAAGTGCAGAAGCTGAAGTATTCCTAATTCTTTTTTTCCTAGGGACCGTGGATCTGTGAGGCGCTTCCCTCCGATGTGAGTGCAGTGTCCCCTGTGGGATGCAGTAGGTGATGCCCAGCTCTACTGCAATGGCAATTGGAGCTCTCTCTAGTTCTCTTCTTGTAACCTGCTGCCTCATGGTTGCCCTCTGTAGCTCCACCATACCCGTACAAAAACTAGCCAAGGCTCAAGACAAACAGGAGATAAAGGCGAGCCAGGAAAAGAGGGATCACACGTCTACCAGGGACAGCCAGACAGGCCCAGGGAAAATGAATGAGATCGGCAGGAGCGGGAGGGAGGAGGGTAGCAGGGACTGGAAGAGCAAAGGAAACAGGAACTACTCGAACAAGGAGTCGTGGACTAAGCAAAAGCAGGCTTGGAACAGCCAGGGGACAAGCAGTAAATCTGGGAGCATTCAAGTGCAAGAGCAAAGGGACGCTGCTCCCGAGGAACCTCAGGTGGCTGAAGACTCCTCTCTCCCAGCATCTGTTGCGAGTGTCACTCCCGAGCCTCCGGAGGAGTACGCCTATCCGGACTACCGTGGGAAAGGCTGCGTGGACGAGAGCGGCTTCGTCTATGCCATTGGGGAGAAGTTTGCGCCGGGCCCCTCTGCCTGCCCCTGCCTCTGCACGGAGGAGGGCCCGCTGTGTATCCAGCCCGAGTGCCCCAGACTCCACCCTCGCTGCATCCATGTGGACACCACGCAGTGCTGCCCGCAGTGCAAGGAGAGGAAGAACTACTGCGAGTTCCGAGGCAAAAACTATCAGACCCTAGAGGAGTTCATGGTAAGGTGAAAAGTAGTTTTATGAATTCTTCTCTTGTTTGAAGTGATATTATGTTCTTTAACTGCTTTCTCTGAGGGTGTTCTGGGTCCTGCCCCTTCCCTTTTTCATTTTTGTGTTAATATTACTTCTGCAGTGCTGTAAAATATTCCCCTTAAACATGACCTTTTCTACTCTCTGACACTAATATTTTTAAATGAGTGGGCTGATCTTTATTAATGCCTTTGGTATTTACAGTAAAAAATGCTACTTGGAAGGATCCTACTCAGTGGTGTTACAAATTTTATGAAAATTTTTGGCAATACATTTGTTTCCTTATTTAACTGTTAACTGTTAAACTTCTACCTTGCAGGGATTGAGCAGGGTTTTATGGGCTGACTTCTATTTCTAGTAGTCATTCTGTGATGATGCCTTTTTTTTTGTAACAGTCATTTCTCTTTTCCTTTTTAACTGTTTAAATGGTGCTGCCAAGGTTGCATAATGTTTGCTTTCTGAGAATGACTGTGGGCCTTCTTTTAATAAGAGCGTGGTTTGCAGTCTGAATTACAGTGATAGTTTAAAAAAGGACTTAAAGGACTTAAAAAAAAGGACTTAAAATGCCTTATGTTTAGGGAAATCCTCTTAGATTATGGCCTTTTTAGCATTATTGTGCAAGGTCATTATCAGTGAAAATGCAACTTATGACAGTGCGCTTGAAAGTTCTGGAGTTGAGGCCAGTTTTCTGATTGCTTACCTTTTTTCATTTAGCATTTTATTGCGGTTGAGATCTGTGAGCAGACTCTAAGACAGACACGTGAATTTGCTTATGAATGACTGTTAGATACAGGGCTGGTCCAAACCCCATTTCTGAACACACCAGAGATTTTTGTGCTGAATATGTTGAGGGGACTACAAAATCCAGTTCAAGGTTCTGGAAGCTGAGCCCCTTCTCAGGATGGAGAAAATGTATTTGTGAAGGCTCTAAAGTTGCCACTCTGCTCTCTGTGGTATTTGCATGTTCATGGAAACTTAACTTTGGTTCATAATGTCTTTCCCATGTTCTTCAACGTATGAAAAAGTAAATAAATAAAGGAGCAGAACTGCTTTCTTTGGAATAAATCACAGTATTTCTCCTTACTCTCTTTAGTCAGTGATGTGTAGAGCACTAGTGAATTTCAAAACATGGCAGAAAACAGTGTCATCCTCCCTTTTTCCATATCACCCCCAAGGATTGCATTCAACTTCAGGGTGGTAGTTTTCTACTTAAGAGGGAGCAGCTACTTTAACAGCAGCTAGTTGATGTGACCTTTTCAGAGATGGATTTTGAGATCCTTCCTTTTCCAGCAAACTTAATTGTTGAGGGGTGGCCAGAACATGAAGGTTCTTCACACATTCTCTGTAGGTCAGAGTTTTAAAGCCTTCTGACCACCTTTCATTCACGCTCTTCTACAGAGTTCCATTTCCTAGCCCTTTTATATTGTGGTGGTGTATTAATGACTGTGAAGCAAGCTTAAAATACTGTGTTAGTGCTCCCTGGTACATTTGGACATGGCTGGCAGCCTTGGTAAAAAGGGAGTGCTGAACAGTAACGTAACATTTACAGAAATGTTCTGAAAATACTTTGGCTTTTAGCTTTTTAACCCCATTCACCTTTCAGTCCTTGTCTTCATACCTTCCTCAAATGACACATCGATTCCCTTATTGCTTGTTTTAGCCAGCTTTGGAAGCACAAGTGAGAAAGGATGTCTGGTCAGGATGAGCAAGGAAAGTTATTGACACAGGCAGTGGAACTGCAGCCTGATTATTTTCATGTGTGAGGATCTTGGTTTTTAGTTGAGCTTCAGTGTTGTTTCAGTATTGTGAGCACAAATTGTAAATGCAGCTGTTTGCCCAGGCCACTCCGATCAGAGGGATTGCCTGGTGACATAAGGTACAGCTGTAGTCAGTTTGCTGCTGCTCAGTGAAAGCAATTGCAAAATGCAAGCAATTGCACACAGTTTCAGAGGTCATTTTGTGAATTTAAAGCTGATGGTTACTAATATGCTATCTCTTGCTTAAGGTCGCGAAAGGAGTTCTAAATGGATAGTGATCTGATTTTTCTCTGTGTCTGTACCTACTGTTTGTGCCAAAGAATACTAGACATCACTGAAGGAAGAAAAAGATGACCTTCTAACTTTGAAGTGACATTATTTGCAAAGCATTTCTGTATAGATGTGTAATTATGCATACAAGTTTGGGAGTTTGCTTATATAAAATTCCTATATGGCCTGATGTGACAAAAAATTGCCCTGACTGGAGCCAGAAACTGAGTATGCCAGGGAATGGGAGGTTTGATACATTTCTTTGATTCACAATCAGTCCCACGGGCTTTGCTTGTGTGCACATGTATGTATGCGTTTTTCTGTTTTCAAAAAGGACATGGATATCACCACAAAGCACAGCTTGGGTGAGGGGGAAGGATCAGGTCTCGTAAAGCTGTTTCCATCAGCACCAGTCTGGTCCCCTGTGGATATTGTGAGGCAAAATGGCAGAGGAATCACAGTGTCCATATGAGTGGGACTGGTAGCAAAAGCTTTAGTTGGTGAAATGCAGTGAGGATAAAGTTCTGCACTTGAAACTGAAGGTTTCTGAGCACGTTGTCCACTAGACATTTTTCATTATTAAAGTAAGATTTGAAAATGCAGGCTGATGTAAAAAGTCATGGCCTTACAAGGACAATAAATTATCTTCAGAAGTGAAATGTTTGGGAAAGACCTACATATTTGAAAGTTGCCGCTTCATTTGTCTTTTAGAATTTCCTTGCTTTCACAAGTTGTACTTCTTAGTGGGTGAGTTACCTGGAAATCTGAAAGTCAACAAACCCAAATGGATTTTGAAAGATCTGTGGTATTTAGAAGGCACAGAGAAGTAAAAGAAGGGCTGGTATGTTTATTATTGTCAGTGTAACCCCATTCATATTCTCTTGAGTTGTGTAAGTGGCAAAAAAGTATTAATAAAAATTTTAGCACAAAAGAAAGTTGTGGATTATGATTTTTTTTTAAATTTAGATATTTTCAAGTCTCAAGGAATCACGTAAAGATTGTATATGTTTTTTTCCAGCCTTTTTGTTGGTTTAGTTTTGATGTCTTTTTGGGTTTTTATTTGAAGTTAGACTTGTGGAAAAAGAAAGGGGAAAGCTCAAATTACTTTGCAATAGCACTTCAATGAGTACAAAATGATTTGTCACTTCTTAATTATGACAATTTACACTGAGTTGCTGGATAAACCTACTACCCTTTCTGAGCTACAGTTTTCTTCACTGCCACCAGTGGGAAATTTACCAGTTTACACAATAGTTTGCTCTTTTGGAATGTATGCAACTCCGTTTATACCTCTGCTAATAAACTTCCCTTTAAACAGTTCTTAAGAGGTTATTTTTTTTTGCCATCTGTACTCTATTATCTACAGTTTTTATGGCTGCCTGCTTGGTGAATGCATATGACTTCTGTGCCTCTTATGTTCTTGCATTTTTTGCATAGGCAGAACTACAGTTACTTTAGAGTTAATAATCTGCAGACCACAGAGATGTCGTACTCTTAGTCCTCAGAGAGAGGTTGATACGTGATATTATATCCAGTCCGGCCTGGTTGTGTCATACGTGCTGAGCGTGACTGCTGCCAGGCTGGTCGTTTCCCAGATGAACAAAAGGGATGCTGGTTGCATTGACTGCCACTGGGAACTGCACTTACGTTGTATGAGTAGAAGAGAGGAAATGAAAGACCAAATGTGTCTTCTCATTCTGATTAATTTAGCTGCTGTTACATATACACACTGTCTTACTGTCTTTGTCTCTAGTGATGATTTTGTCTCCAAGTATTAAGCTGCCATTAAGGTGTGGAAAGGAGTGGGGGTTTTCTACAGTTCCTGCTGCATCCTGATGATGTATAAAAAGCAATGCACTGTTGTTTTGTCCAAAGTTGAACAGATAACTGTTGACACTGATACCATTTTAGCAGCCACTGTTGTTTATTTATATGCCTGAAAAGAGTTTTGTAGAAATAAGCATGTGGAGACCTTCCTTATCAGTGCTACCATTACTTGTATTGCTGGGTTGTAGAGATTACAGTACTTACCAAGGCCATACTGTAAGTATTGCCCTGAAATCTCATGATCTGTTAGACTGGAAGTGTATTCATTACTGCAGTATCACATGAACAATGTTCGTGAAAGATGTAGTCTCCAGGTGTATGTGCTGTATAGGACAGAAATGTGTATCATGAATCATCGTTATTAAATAAAGATTAGATCGGTTTTGTTATTTAATAGTATTTTAAGTGCTACATTAAATTGCTTCTTTTTCTAAGAATTTTAGGCTTCTGTCAAATTTGGAATTCTAGTAAAGCTATTTAATTAGAATATGTTTAAATTTTACAGATGAGAGATTTTAGGAATAACATCTGTGTGCTGCCTTGTTTCCCGATGAGATAATCTAGTTTTTACACCACTTTTAATGTTGAATGGCATAGCTACTAAGCAGTGTCCTGGGAGAAGAAATATCTGTTGCTGTAGTTACTGGTCTCAATGAACTTTGCGGGTTGACAAATTTGCATCTTTTCCAAGTCATGGCAAAAAGCGTTAAAACTGTTCGAAAGTACAGGTTTGCCTTGTTGACCCAGATCCTTGGAATTGAGGTCTGGTGTCTTTTATCAAGTAGGATTCCTTAAAAATAATCCAAAAAAATAAAAATCAATCCTCCCTAAATGGCATGTTTTCATAATTTAGTAAGTATTGTTTCTGGATATAACTCCATAAGGAATGGTTCTTATTACTGACTTGGCAATGCTTAGGAGCTCAGGTTTGCTGGCACTCAAAACTTCACATGCACTGCAGTTGATTACCTTGAATACTTGAACCTTTCAACTCTGAGCACTGGATCAGAAATCTCCTCATCCGTTTACACTTTAGCTCTGGAAGTGAACGTGGCAGTTTACAAACAATTACAGGACAAAGTTCTTGTCCTGAAGTCTTTAGTAAAGATCTGCAGTACTGGGCTGTCAGACTCCTTGTAGGATTTTATAAATGTGTGTTGGGGTGTCATCCGTGGTAGAGTGTAAAGCAAAGAGAAAACACAAAGTGAGTAGCTAGCAAAGGAAGCCCGAAATAAATAATAGTAATAAAAGCAGAAAGCAACACAGCAAGAGACCCTATTTAAGCTTTCTGAGCAGAGGGGAGTGCATGAAAGATATGCAAGTGCATAAGCAAATGACAGCCCTGGCAGGTGGTAAGGGAAGTAGCAAAGCATGAATGAGCATTTAGTTGGAGATGATGCTGTGCAAGCATCAGCATGTTTGAACTTTGGAAGTGAGAAGGATGTGAGAGGCAAACAAGCAGAGAATGGATTTGAGGAAAAAATGTCATGGGCTGCCTAAAAATTAGGGAGAAGAAGCAGATGATCTGCAAGTTAGACATCTGGGTGATTCTTCACAGAGAATAATTGTTTTCTTTCTTTTTTTTTTTTTTTTTTTAGATTTGAGAGTTTTTTCTACTTTTATTGGAGAAATGCAATGGGTGGTTGTTTGCATCAGCTGGAATCTGGAAGTAAAAAGGGTCTATGAAAAGAACAACCTCCTCCTTAAGTAAACCAGTAATCTGCACAGATTATAGATTTAGAGGATCACTAATAATAACATTCAGCTGCATTTTCATCCTGTGTTTCATCTGAGCATGGATGCCCATGTGGTTTTACAGAGTACAGCAATGAGGTTTACAGTACACCATTTATTGCTCTTCAGCATCCTTGCTTCCCTCTGCCTCCAGCTGCTTGTGTGGTATGAGGACGTCAGCAATCCAATATGCTGTCCCTGGTCAGGAATGCTGAAGAGGGCAGCTGGAATTGTACATGTGGCAAATATAGGGAATTGAAAGACCATTTTTTACTAAATAGAGCCTTGATACTGTTTTGTTTGGAATTAATTTCTTTGAAGTAGGTCACTCAAGTAATTATCTTGTGGTATTCCCATGCTGTAAGAGTTCTTTAAAACCAGTAACATTTCACTGGGTAAAAAAGGATTGCCTGTATTTTACTTTACCCCTTTCTTTGAATAGCAATTTATTTTCAGAAAGTTACAAGTATTAGAATAGCCCAAATACAATTAACCTGTGGGAAATACCTGAATTCAAAAAGGATATTTTTTTCCTGCCTTCTCTTTGAAAAATGTAATTTTAAATAAAATACAACTTCCTCCTACTAAAATGCTTTAAAACCTGAAAAAAAAAAAAGATTTCATTTTCGTTAAAAGAAGCTTCGTACTTCATTTAGCAAAACTTTTCTTCTTTAATTATAATATTTTTTTCTAATTTATTTTTTGAACCTCTAATAGAAATAAACTAGATTATGAGCCTAATTTTCTGGAAGTTCATTAGAAATGCAGTCAGGAAATTTTGGTTTTATTTGTAGTGAAAGTCTGCAGTGTTCTTATTTTCAAGATCTCTGACTTTCCCATTTGGTGCATAAGTTCAGAGCATAGATCTTTTTCTGCTGTGGTTCTCTAATTTTGCAGGAGCCCAGTCTTGCTATTTGCATTATTCAGACCACAAACCCCATTTGTTTTAAAGTGGGGAGGAAAAAGATGTGAAGGAAACAGCGCAGATGAGGAGGAGTGCATTAAGAGAAGGAGTTAAAAGGTGAACTGGATTTGTGTTTCAGGTTTCTCCGTGTGAAAAGTGTCGCTGTGAAGCCAATGGTGAAGTGCTATGCACTGTTTCAGCCTGTCCCCAGACCGAGTGCGTGGATCCAGTGTATGAGCCTGATCAGTGCTGTCCTATCTGCAAAAACGGTAAGTGACGGCTGGAAAACTGGAAGGAGGCTTCTGTTGGAGAGATCCATGTTATTCTGTTCTGGTTTTGAAAAATAATTCAAATGTTTTTCCTTGAATGGAGATGGAGAAGTATTGTGTGGGGATGGTGTCTTCCTGATACGAGGACTCAGATCTTCCCTTGACTGGGATGGACTCAGTTATGACATAAGGGATTTTTGTTACCCGGGAGACAATTAGGATGTTAATATCATCTATTCATGTGTCTTGTGGATATAAATTTTACATGAACTCGTTGTGGCTATGTTTTATGTAGGCACACAAAATGAAACTCAGGTTTGTCATGTTATCCACCTTTCAACATGAGCAGGAAAAGTTACTTTTGTTTAGAATTCTTATTTGTTCCCCTTTCGAAGATTCTTCCCTCCTTCTTTTTCTTTTGTGTTTTTTTTTCTCAAGGCAAATCAAATGTACCTTATTGAGCTCATTTAATTTTCATAACTAAATGAATTAAACTCCCGAGTTTAATTGAATATTTTTCATAACTAAATTAGACAGAAAGTCTCTCTACTCCCAGCAAGAGCTTGCATTAGATCAAAGTCTTGGTCTATTTAGAGGAAAAAAATTACATGACATACTAGCTCATCACTTATAAAGAAGAAATGATAATTTATTAATAGAAATGAAAGCTGCAAAATCTCAAATGAAATTATATTTAAAATTAAAAAAGACATTTAAAAATATTCAGATAATGTGCAGACATCTGTTATTTCTCTTGAATAGGTGGGTTTCATTACATTGGCTAAACCAACTGATTAAAATTGTGGAAAAGTTGGGGGAGGAGAGAGTGTTTGGCATATGATTTCCACAAATTCAAGAGTAGATGATAAGGGATAGTTAATTGCATTGGAGGAGTGTCATTTGTATGGATATAAAAATAATTGCTTAGCATCCCTTAATTGGTTGTTACAACCCTGAAGGAATTTGTTCTCGGCTGTACAGCTTAAGGGCGCTGTGTTTTTGGAGATGAGGACAGGCATTTTTTGAGGCATTTAGGGACAGTTCCTGAGAAAGTCTGAATTTGGAAGCTGGTGATGTGATAGCTAGCCAGTCTGAAGGATCCTTTAGCACTTGTTTGATGGTAAGAATCTTTGTGACATGCTCACAAGCTTTTTGTGTGTGCCATACTCTGCTGCAGTTCCCCAGGTCGAAGTGACTCTCAGCAGGCAAAAGGTCTGTTTTCAGTATCAGGGATGGAGTAACAAGCATAATGCATTAGCTGTCTGTAGTCTTTCCCACTGAGTTTGTCCAGCAGTCTTAATGCTATTTGGAGCTGGATTGACTTTCTATCGATTCACATTCTCCCACAAGCATCAACATAAGGCACAGCAGTAGCAATCTCCTGGTGGTGGCTTGCTTTTGGGTTAAGATGGTGGAGCAGTGTGGGGCTTGCCTGTTTGCATAGATTCCCTGACACTTTTCCCAGAAATAAGGCCTTTTTGAAAAATTGCACATAAAACATATGTTTTGTTGTGAGGAAGCTGCCTTTTCTCAGACTGTTAAAGCTGTATTACCTGAATTCTGCCTGCAAGAAAAGGGTTGTCTTGTCCTCAGCCTCTGAATCCCTAATATTACTTGCATATTCCTCGGGTATTACCATGAGCTGGCATCTCTGACCCAGTTTCAGACCAAGGTGACTAAAGCTGCCTGTTTCCAGTGAGCTGTACTGTCACTTCTCTGCATGTCAGAGAACCAACAGTGGCTTTCCTTGTTAGCTTTTAGATGAAGAAAAAAAAACATTAGCAATAACAACAAAACCAAGATAGTTCAGAAGCAGATCAATTTTTCTGGTTCAGCAGCTTTGGTATAGTATAGAAACTTCTGAGGAAACCTCTCCACCTGGGAAGTGCCTTTAAAAAAAATGGGTTGTTTGCTTTTAGAGCTAATATTAAAGCATGGGACATGTGCAGTTCTCAAGGAACTTCAGTGAGTTTCTGAATGTTTTTAATTAGATTGGAGAAAAAACCTACTGAGCAGGGTAACCTACCTTGCCTCATCCTCTCATTTTCAAGCCTACTGGAACAACTGCTCTGTGAATGTGAACTGGGGAAACAGTTATCGTGCTGTGCTTCAGGGTTGATCATTGCAGTGGTGACATCATGTTAGTGATCCAAAAAGAGCTTTGGGTGATGGACAGGGAGCTCAACCATATAACTTGAATGGTGGGAAAGGTGGAGCCGTGGAAAGCATACAGGTCAGGTAACTGCTGTCGTGATCTGCATCTCAGCCTTGGTAGAGCAAGAAGAGATGGGAGGTAAAGTTTGGGTTCTCTACTAGCATTTGTATGTTAAAAATGCACACAATCAAACTCTGATTTCCCTCCCTTTCCTGCCACTTCTTAACATACACCACCTTCCCAACTTGCCTGGTCTGTGCATTGCTGGCAGTGAACCAACAGTGAGAGCTGAGCAACTACCTCTGTCAGTGGTAAGACCACATACAAGTGCCTGATTAAGAATTATGGAGGAAATCTAGTGAAAGCTTGCGATTATTAGAAATAACTGAATTCAGTGTCTTGACAAGTGTGAGACACGGTACCTTACCTCTAGTGGGAAGGAGGGTGTGTAGTTGACTTCTCCAACCTGTTTTCACAAAATTGCTGGCAACCCTTATGAGGAGGGACAGATATGTAACTGCACATCAGGCTTACACGACTTACTTTGAATGTAAGTAGAGAATGGTAAACTTGTGGAGTAAAGAATAGTTGTATATGTGGGATTTAATGATCTTCTATATCACATCCTGACTTTCAAAAGGGAAGTAGATACTTCCATAGCTGAAGATGTTATTTTCTTCTTTGTGAGCAGGGACAGGGAGTACTTTAAAGAAATATTTGCTCTGAAAAGTAGTATATAGAAGGGATAAAAGGTGACACCACTAGGAAAATCTAGGGATGAGAGGAATTTTCCTGCTTTTTATATCTTAAGTCACTGCAATTAAGGGAGCTGTTTTGTCTTTGTCTTATATAATGCCATGCAAGGAAGCAGAGTGAGGACAGGGGGGAATGGAGGAGAGGCTTCCTTCTCATGTGTATTAACATGTTGAGCTTCATGCTTTTGAATCAGCACCATCAGAAAAAACATCCAGGAAGTTAAATCTAACTTCAGAAAATTGCATTATGTAAGAGGTGCCCAGTTCAGATCTCCATCCTGCTTTACCGTATTAGCATTGTAGTTTGTTCTTTGGAAGCCATCCTTGTTCACAGAGATATCAATAAGCTTAGAATCAGGTATAGACACTTCCACAGTTCGTACAGGGTTCAGGGTAAAGATAATAGGAATACAATTGCCCTTTCATTGGGAAAAGGCTGGGGACTTGTCACTTATGCATTTGAGGCAGTGGAAGGGGGTGGGGGGAAATACTGGTAGCGAATTACGTTGCTCTAGGTTAGATTACCTCGGTTGTGTGTTCCACTTCTGTTTCCATCAGTAGAGCCCTAATAGGCATACAAGCTGAATGCTGCTTTGCCTGAAGCCCACAGCTGTGGAGCAGCTGATGGAATGAAGGGTGACCCCGATCTTGTCTTTGCAGGAAGATGAGATTAAACCCGCAACCCACATGGAGCCTGGAGGGGGAGACGTCACTGGTAGACCAAAAAACATTTTGATCTAAGGTCCCCAAGAGATTTTTATTTCATTATATGGCTGAAAGATTGCCCCAAATAAGATCAAGTGGATCCTGTGTCCTTTCTAGCATTTATCTATCTGTGTGTCAGTGTTGTTTCTCTGTCTACACCAGGGAGAGCTGGGCTTCTCCTTTCAGCAAAGGCTTGTAGCTGCGCAGTTGAAAATAAAAACGCTGATGCCCAAGGGCGCTAGTGTGTTCTCAGGGCTGTAACATCTGCAGATGTCTTGTCTGTTCTCACTGTCTGTGCAAGAGGGAGACTTTGGTTGTAGTCATCTCAAGTGTCTTAGGTGGGATGAGTCAGTACCTCATTTCATATTTGGGTCCATAGTTACGGTTGAAATACATGCACCATTTGGTTGCAGTGATTGCTGCTAGTAAGGTGCAGGTCTAACGTGATGTGGCCAGGGACAGTGAGTGGTCATGGTTTTGTATACCTGAGCTGTGAGGTTGACTCACTGAAACTTTAGTACTTTGGTACCTTTATGTACAATTACAGTGTTTAGGCACAAGGTGACTTGAGAGTGCTTCTGAATGAGAAGTGAATGAGACCTGTGTCTGTGGGAAGGAGCTCTCAAGGGGGTAGAACCCTGATAACCACTGACGGAGCTGTCCTCTTCTCTACTGTTTGTACAATTGTTTGTCTTACTGTGGGACTCAGGTCTGTTAAAAAATGTTGCTGGTCGAGGCAGTACTGTTGCCTCTCTAAACAGTCATTCCTCTAAAATCCGTGTGGAGAGACACTGTGTTGGACTGAGAGACCTCTCTTGCCATAACAAGGATGAGGATGTTTATTCTGGACAGATAAAGGGAAGCAGCACCTTGGCAGCTCTCATGTGAGCTGGCTGTTTGCTTTTCCCTGCAGCCCCAGCTTTGCTCAAGCACCAGGGAGAATCTGACCTGTAAAATTTAATGTCCTTTTGCAGAGTGTTTAAATAAAATATGTTATGCCCTTGACAATATATGCGTTAATCTCAGCAATAAAGAAAGTATCATCATGCTGTCTAGGTAGAGGTCAAGTTCAGGTATGTTCAAGGAAGGACTGTTGCAAACATCAGGAATGTAGCTGCTTTGAAATTTAAGCAATCAGTGCCTCTTTCTCTTTTCATTTTAAATGCCTTTTTCAGTCATGCTTTGACAGCTAATTTATATATAGCAAAGAAGACTCGGAGGTTTTAAAGCCTGAGAGTGGTTCTTAAGCCTACATTATAAGGAGGGGATCAAATCAAATGGTCATGATGTAATACAAAATGTAGGTATCATAAAATGATTGTAAATTCTAGTTGATAAGTATTTAATTTATTAAAAAAATAGATTGATAGAATGTACATTAAAAAGCAATAACCTAATAAAGAAGAAATCATTTGAAACTGATACCATTTCCAACCCACACTGTCTGCACCGTGTTTTTATTTCCTTGTAATGTGTAGTTCAGATATTTGAATACATGTGCATGCAGGGTAACATTTGTTTCATGTTTCTGTGTCCATGAGTTGCTTTGCTAAAACTTCTATGTAGATTTCCCACTGTAATAGACTGTATTTCACAAAATTATTTATAATATGGGACTCTTAACCAGGAAATATTAATGTTTTAGGGGGAATGAATGTTTCAGGGGGGAAAAAATACCATTAAAGTTGCATGAACAGCTGTATGTGATTAAAATTGCCCAGTGAATATGCAGGTAGGTTGAAAAACTGTAGCAGATATTTTGGCAGCCATTTATTGAAAACAAATAACAGACTTGCTTCTTTTTGGCTGCATTGGACATTTAAAATGGCTTCCAAATCTGGTAGGTGAAGTTGGTAAACTCGTTGCGGTAGTTTTTGTTCTTGATTTCTGCTGTTGATGAAGTTGAGAGGAAGTTTGGTCTGTGTTGTCTTAATTCAAGGAATTTCTTTAAACTCATTTCATCTCTTTGCTCACCTCTCCCATTTTCTCTCCCTACTGTGGGAAGGTTGATTGCTACGTAATTTGTCTATACTTCCTGTCCAGAAATCTCAGAATTTTATTCTTGTGCCATTTTTTCCACTTAGATCTGAACCTGTTTAAATGTGCATGGATGACCACGGCAAAGTGGGCTGAGCAAAACTTGTGTCAAAACCAGAGAGGCCTTATTGTTTCCAGCATAATAACATATATGTGCATGCATGCACACGGATATATAAGCCACCATTGACTTTGTGTTTTCATGTTCAGTTGGCTAAATGGTGGTAGGTGTTGTTATTTCCTCTAAGGGAATGTAGAAGTTAATGTACAAATTACATGGACTTTCAGGGTATATGATTATTTTCCTCAATATAGAAACCTATCAGAAGATGAGAAGGATCTGTATGAAGATATGGCAAAAGTATCCAGTTATACTGAGCCTAGATCAATTACAAGGATAAATCAATTTATATAGTGTATGCGTATTTATCGTGTGTACACCTGTATATAAAATGTGAATTATTTTTTTTTACGAAGAGGCCAGAATGCTCTCAGTTGGGAATTTTGCTGTCAAAAAGCAGCAGTAAGTGTCCCTGAATTATCATGTCCCATGATTTTGCTCAGACACGAGGACAATCAGAAGTTATAGTAACTATAGTTATAGTTAAAGTGGTACTTTATACTTAAGTAGGAAGATGTAGAAGTGCCTATTAAAATAAAAAAGCAGTGTATCCTATAAGGTTTTCAGAACTCACTTTGCAATATTTTATCATTACAGACTGCTACAGTGAGCCTGAAAAGCATTTCTTCAGCAGTCAGTTTTTCGTCTCTTACCTGCTACTGCAGGCTCAGCTCATATGTCACAGCTAAATTCTGTTGTATCGGTCACTTTCATGGCAACTGCTAGCAGGGGGTGTTACTTTACTGTGGGTTGAAGCAAAAGTTGAATGATGATGTGCCCCAACAGTTGTTTAATAGTGATGGTTCCAGGTGAGTGTGGGAAACAAGCAGCCAGTTTCCCATGGTGGTCAGAGATTGTGTGTGTCACAGCTACCAGGGTTCTTAAAAG
Source organism: Lepidothrix coronata (assembly GCF_001604755.1). Classification (NCBI taxonomy): domain Eukaryota; kingdom Metazoa; phylum Chordata; class Aves; order Passeriformes; family Pipridae; genus Lepidothrix; species Lepidothrix coronata. The sequence continues at coordinate 863,074 of NW_016690227.1, forward strand.
ATGTTTTGCATCAGCCTCAGGAGCAGAAAGATGAATATGCTTACTGTGCTGATATAAAAAAAAGAAACACTCAAATCCTGGGATGGGAGGAGAAAAAAAACCTTCCTAGCAACTTCCATGTATTTAAAAAAAACAAAAACGGATGTATCCTGTACTGCTCATCACAAGAGTTTCACATATTTGCCATCCTGTGTAGGATGCTCATTCTGGTTCAGACAGGAAAGTGCCTTTGTGCTAATATCCACAAGTATATTGGAGAAGCAGTGTGCTATGGCTTGATTTGTCTTTCCTGACACCTTCTCTGTTACATAGAGATGCATTTGTGGATTTGCTTGTTTTCTAGTGAAGCAGCTAGCCTGTGCTCTCCAAAATGAAGTCATCAGTTGTTTTGGGTTTTTGTTCCCTTGTTTGTTTTGTATTTTTAAGTTCTTCATATAAGAATTTTCTGAGTTTATATTGCACGTTTATATACCCACACGTGTAGAGATAGTTAAGATGTTAAAAGAAAAAATGGATCCCACATCTCACATTATGGCCCCCTCCTGCTCCACACATTACTCACAGCACTTGCTCTTTGCTGTTTGAGGAAAGTTCAGGAAACATTAAAGGAGTTGCTTTTTTCCCTACACCCAGTATTTCTTTTTTTGCTGTTGATTACAGAAAATATTTCCAGTGTTAATTTTGCTCCCTCATTGCGCTATTGGATGTCTATTTTAATTTTGTATCTGTCACTAGCTGAAATTGTAGCACACATTTGGGAGGCAGGTAGGATTCCAAGGTCTGAAACACTTGTGTGCATCTTGCTGTGTGCTAAATGCTTGGAGTAATATTCCCTATCAGTAGAATGCTGTACTGTTTGATTAAATTGTGAGCTCTTGGATTCTGAAACTGTCTTGCTCCAGATTGAATTACCATAGGTTAATTCATTATCCAGTGTTAGCTGAACCACTGTCAGTGTCCATGTGAGCTCTTAGTTGTGTTCTTTGCAGATAATCCTGTTTGTAAATAGAAACTATTTACTAGCTAGGTGCTACAGTGATGCAGTACATGGCTGATTAGTATTTTCCAGTGTGATCAAAAGGAGCAATAAAGAAAGATACCTTGTGTGTGTTGCTTTATATTCTTTTGCATTTTTTCATTAGTATTTCATTATGTTAAGTGAAGCATCCAAGAGTTTGCTTGGCTTTGAGGGGAGATGGAGGCTTATATTAAAATGTTGTTACTATATCTCTCTGATATAATAACAGTTGCCCTCTGATGATAAATTATATAATCAAAATCTCCTTTTACTTATAAGTGCAGTGTAATTTTCTCTGCTTATTTTTTTCATAGGAAGTTGAGGTTTAGGCATTAAGGAATTGGTCCGAGTGACTTACTGATTGATAGAAGCAGGGAATTAGCTGATTTCGTTAAACTTCATTTCCTTAACACTTTGCTTTTCTATGGTTGTGCTTTGCAATGGCAATAGCATTTCCAAGCAGTGCGGGATTGCTAATACAACGTTTGTCTTAACTCGACGTGACTCCTCTTTTTTTAGTTTGTTGTAGGTCTTACATGAGCATGGCAGCAGTCTCAGAAGTTTTCGTCATCCTGTTTGAGCTGTATTTGTAAATAAGTCAAGATCTGATGAAGAACAGGAAAACCTGTTTCCTTTCCTGACATCAGTTTGACCATGGGCTGACTTGGACACATCTGCCAGTGTTTGGAAAAGGGTTCTAAAGGAAAAGCAGTGATGGGTTCTTAGGGGAGAGGCTAAAAGCTTCTGATATTTTTTATTAATATTCATAAAATTGCAGTGCTTGTCTTCCTTGTTGCTCTAAGTAGTATCTTACTGTTTCAAACTACTGCTGTGGGGATCTCCCCTACACTGTGTGCTGTGAGAGTCCCAAATTAAGTCCATGGCGATTACCTTTGCCCAGCAGGTCAAACATCTTTATCAGCTGGAGACTTAAGTACTTGCCTAATTTAAAACCTTGATCTTTAAGGTGGAAGGAGCTTTTACTTTGTGAACCTTTGGATTGCTTCCATGGGGGTAATTATCCATGCAGGTTTGCTTCCTTGAGCATGTTCAGCTGTACAGCATCAGTGATTAAAAAAAACAACAAAAAACACAACCAAAGATAGAAAATAACACATTATAAGTAATTCCTTACCTTCCCCAGCACAGTTACCATAATGATTAACATTTGAAAGCTCATAGGCAATCAGAAACTTTGATTGCTATTTTCATTTGGGAAAGCTCTGTAATTTTTTTTTTTTTTTTTTTTTTTTTGTTACTACACAGAGGCTTTAAAACATACATTCTAAGGCACTAAATTGGATATGTCGCGGGCTCTTTCTTCTAAATGCTCTGTTCTTTTGCTGAGTCTTCACCTCTGTTTGCTTATTTCTGTGCCCATAGCCCTTGGATAGGGGCCCATTAAAAAACTGCATGCATAAATTCAGCTTACCTTACAGTCTTGTAGATGATGAGTGGGTTTTCTCCTACATCATTTCTTCTCACATTGCAACACACTGCTATTGCACGTTGGTTACTGACCACTTTCTTTTAAGTACTTTGAAGCAGCAAGTCACACACTGTTTATTACCCATGGATAAGTATCTTCACTGTGTGCTCACCCAACATATGATTTAATTTTTTTCTTTGTTTTTTTTTAATTTGGTGAATAGCATTGAATAAAGAAGATCTATATCCAAGCAATTGCTTTTGTGTCTCCTGTGTTTTAAATACTTGCAGTGTTATCTCTTTTCTCAAAGGTAGTTTCACTGAAGTGTGGTGTTAATTGCTTTTCCAGAAAAAAGTAAAGGTGTTACGTGCTGTGCTCCCAAAATAGTTTCTATTCCTTTCTGATAATATGATGCTTCTCGAGCATTTTGAATTCAAAAGGGAAATCACTGGTTAAACTGGGCAGTTTTAGGGGAGATACACAGTTAATGAGTCCTGTTAAAGACAGAAGAGGAAGCAGAAGTAGTGACCATTAATAATTTCTTATGAAACCAAGCAACAAGGCAGCACAATGGTAAATGAAGTTCAGTAAAACTGTATGTCAGGTAGTGAAGGAAATTGCTTGGGTATTTTGATGACCTTTTGTTAAGATTTCTACTAAATGGGTTTAGATAAGTATCACTGTGAAATGTTGTATGTAAGCATCTGTCAGGCTTCGTTAAGAAAGGCTTGCATTTATTAGAAGTACGCTATTATATAAAGACTGGTTCCTCCCACCTGGTTTGTATAATCTTCCATATTTGCTGAGCACTCAGCAAGAGGAGGTTGCAGAAGTACAGAAAGAGCAGCAAGAAAGCTCAGTGTTTCCCTGTGAGAACAGATGAGGTCTCTAGTAGTGATAGGACATGAATTAAAAATCATGCGATAAACTGTGGTACCAGGGGAGAGGGATAGTACCAATGAAAATATTCCCTGTGCTCACATTGCAAAGTCAAGAGAGCAGCAAGAAAATCAAAAAGCATCATACGTAGCGTTTTTAATGCACCATGTAATTAACCCATGAACACATTGCAGAAGATAGTGCTGGTACACAGTTTCCTAGGATTAAAATAAAGATCATATCTTTGTGAGGAGGAGTAAACTGTCTTAACCTAGCTACAGCAAAACTGCCTAGAATGACATGCCATAGAGCCTCGTAGAAAACCGTTCATTTTCACAAGAGCAGAAACGTAATATTATTGTTTTCTACTGTCCACATTCCTAGAGTTTCCTTTTTGAACTGCCTCTTTTTAAAGCCCTTTGCAGAAAAGCAACTAGTCTGTGTTCACATTAGTCCAGCCAAACCCATCCTGGAAGTATGTATACTTTCTTTTTAAGGCAAGAAGACAGACTAATGAAGAGATTTTAAAACAGCAGCAATCCTTTTCCGACACAACCACTGCACAATCACTGTGTTGTGTGCTGGGCCAGAATAGCACATTACTCAGTACATATAGATGATGGAGATGAGACCTAATGAGGACACCTTTTGACATGGTTTGCTTTCAGCTATTCTATCAAACCTTTATTTAAATGACCTAAAGGCAGGTCACTCATAAACTGCTTGTGTAGTAGCTATCCATGCCATCTTAAGACTTCTGAGATTGTCAAAGGACTCTGTATTTGTAGTTCGTGTGTGTTTAATACAATCTACTGAAGAACTAATTGAGAAAAAAAAAAGGCTCAGAAGCAAATAAATTATAGCAGTTTATGGAGTTATTTGTTATGTCAATGTAATAGAGAATGTGCCACCCCACAATGGAAAACTAATTATTTTCCTGCCATGACAGCATGCTAACCTGATATATTGTTAATGAACGGATTAGATGGAGGTTTGGCAGCTACTAACATGAGCGAATGATTGTTTTTAAGAACATTTCATGCTGATGTCCAAGCTGGGTGGTGATGATGACAGCTTATAGGCAATTCTGCATTCATTATTTAGCCTCTGACCCCCCTCGCCCCTTTCTCTTTCTCTTCCCCTCTCCTCTCTCTCTTCCTGCCCCCCTCCACTTCCTTAGATAATTAAATCTAATTATACATGCACATCTCTGAGCACTCATACATAACCTGGAATACATGAGGAAGCCTCATTTACCTTGTTTGTAGCCTAATCATTAAACCTGCAAGTTGGGTTTTGATTTCGGTGTGTTTGAATAAGGTATGTTTTCCTTCTCACGTGGCTGTCATGTTTTGGTGTGATTAGATAAGCTGCTAAAACATGGAAGAATTACCAGGTCCAAGTATTGGGAGAAGCAAGGTCCAGGTTTGCTGTCAAAGGCTGCCAGGCTTGCTGGCGAGCAGGTGTTCAATGAGTGTACTGTTTATATGCCTGTGGAGCTGAAAAAATAAATGCTTCCTTGGATTTTTTTGCTGGCAGCTTGTTCAGCAGAGAAGTTTTAACCGTTGTGCAGTTTTCATTATGAGCAGGTGATGTATTTGTCAGTATGAGAGGACTTTTTAATTTCACATCAGCTGAGTGTTTAATCTTCACTCTTCTTAGTTAAGTTTGTTGTGACAGGTGATTCTTTCCAGTCAAAATGACTAGAGAGTCAAGTCAATTATCTTTAAATACATGGGGTTTGTATTTGTGCCTAGGTATGACTGATTAGGCTTTGGCTCTGAGGTCTTCTGCAGTGCACGCTCCCTCAGGGCTCTGGTGCTCTCTCCCTGGCTGTATTGTTGTCTGTGCTGTCACCTGGCTATGGCTGTACACCAGAAGACGCTTCCATAAAAATCCCTGTGGTATCAGCTAAGTGGGGAAGCAGTGTGGAAACTTTTATGGACCTGAAAGCATGATTTGGGGAAGGCAGAAATTTTCTGGACTCTGGTTTTGAGCACTGCTACCAGATAGAAATATTCGGGGCTGTGGTGGGTTGACCTTGGCTGGATGCCAGGTGCCCACCCAGCTGCTCTTTCACTCCCCTTCCCAGCCAGATGGGGGAGCAAGTAAGATGGAAAATAGCTTGTGGGCTGGGATAGGGCAGTTTGTTAAAGCAGAGGCAAAGCAAAAGCTTGTGCGTGCGAAAGCAAAGCAAAAGATAACAAGGTTTATTCTCTACTTCCCATTCTACTTCGGCCACCTCCAAGAGGCAGGGCTTCAGCACATGTTACAGTTCCTCAGCAGGCAGCCATTGGAGACAGTGAATGCCTGCCTTCCTGCTCCTTGCCTTAGCTTTTATATCTGAGCTGACATCATATGGTATGGAATATCCCTTTGGTCAGTTTGGGTCAGCTGGCCTACTTGTGTCCCCCTCTCAGAATCTTGCCCTTGATTGAGGAAGGAATACTGCAGTGCTGATGCTGCGCTCAGCAGTAGCCAAAACACTGGTGTGTTATCAACACCCTTCTATCAATGAAAAGCACAGCACTGTGAGGGCTACTGTGGCAAAATGAACTCCAGCTCAGCCAGAGCCAGTACAAGGCCTAACAGTTGAAAGAAGATGGAAATCTCCCTTGACACTGGTCATGTCAGTGGAATGACATACATGGGTTGCAACATCTGGACAACGTGAAAGGGAACTTTATGGATTCAGATGACATAAAGCCCACTTATGTTTACCCCAACCTGGGATCAGCTCCAAAGGAGGTTCTCACCCTTTGAGGTCCACCTGGCAGATTTCTAACCTCCTGGCCAAGCATGTTCTTTAAATATGTGTGCGTATACACACACACATAAGTATGTGTGTATATATTTACGTATATATATATATATATACATATGGTACAGAGGTCTTCAAACACCATTTTTAGTGAAAGCCATTCCCACTTTTCAGACTATCTCGAGACACTTACATGGCAGTGGGCCGTGGCCATCACCCTCTTACCTTGCCTCCCAGACATTGGGGACAAATTTTTAGTAGGGCCTGTTTTGATAGAACAAGGGTAATGGTTTTAAACTAAAAGAGGATAGTTTTAGACTAGATATAAGGAAGAAAATTTTTACGGTGAAGGTGATAAAACTCTAGAACAGGTTGCCTACAGAAGTTGTTGATTCTTCATCACTGGAAGCATTCAAGATCCGGTTGGATGGGGCAGTGAGCAGCCTGCTCTAGTTGAAGATGCCCGTGTCCGTGGCAGGGGGATTGGGCTAGGTGAGCTTTAAAGGTCCCTTCCAACCCAAACTGTTCTATGATTGTGCATGCAAAGACAATAAGGTGGGCTGCCAGTGGACTGGCAGCTGTAATTTCCTTCCTGCTTTCCTGAGGCGGTTGGTAACTCTCTGTAACATTCTTATCCTTCCATCTGGACTATATCACCGTGTGTGTGGGCGAAATACCTGCTCCCGTGGGCCCACAGATCATTGCACGCTTGTTTTTCAGAGAAAGCTTCAAGAGTACTGCTCAAGCTGCAGGGCAGCTTTTGCTGCAGAGCATTAGAGGATAAGAGGTTGCCTTGATATTACGGTCCCTGAGATGAAAGATGACATTTTGATTGGCTGCCTGAAGATGTGGGCAGTTGTCATTAGATGTGCCTAGCTTATACTGTAATGCATTTGTTACAGTTAGGAGGCTTGAAACCTAGTATTTGTATTTCTTTTTTGTTGCCTTTTCCTTTTTTTAATAAGTGAAAACAAAGGTTTGGATTTAATCATAACATTTCTACAGATTGTGGTGAATCACCCGTAATTCACCTATGTCTGTAACTAATCCACGTGAGTTGGAGGTCCCTCCTTGGCTGCATGCTTGTTGCAGTGAGGGTAGCTGTGGATTGAAAATACAAGAGAAAGCTCTGTAATTATAAAGAAGCCTGAAGATGCATTCCCAAATGGGCAGGCCCATAGAAAGGTAAATTCACATTAGTCACTAGAAGTTAGCATTAAAGTAATTGTAAGGTCAAATCTCTTCTTACTATGTAGTGAATTGTCGATAGGTTCAGCCTGTGACACAGGTGGGACTTGCATACAATGAGTAAGATATGGAGCTTAAATAGTTGCGTTGGGTCACTTGTTACATCCTTGTTACCTCTTGTTTTGATAGATTTACTGCTGATTTACCTCCAGATAAATGACAGGATGATTTGATCTGTTGTCTTCTGGTTTCCCCTCCTTGCTTACTGGCCTGCTTTATAATTAAAAATCTGATTTTCTTTTCAAATTTGTGGGTTATTTCTTTAGCAGAGTTCATATTGAATAGCTGTTAACACAATTTTTAGTTGAGGGTTGGAATCAGAATTTAGATATACAGATACTGTTACGATTCTGTTGTGATTCACTGTTTTTTGTAAATCAGCCGCTGAATATATAGGAAGGGGTGTCCATGTGTACGAGTGCATCTTGCATGGAATCAGAGACATAAAACTTGCTCACCAAAGCCTTGCCTGTAACTTTGGTGTAAGTCCCTTCAATCACCTTTGAATACTCCAGCCAAAGAAGCACTGTTTGTAAAAGGCAGATCTTGCTCTGAGTTGAATTAGAATATTTAGTTATTTTTATTTTTGGAAGATATGTGTTTTATTAAAATAAGGACTAGCCTTTGGTGCCTAATCTTTCCTTGTGGAAGTAGCATATGTAGATCTAAGTCTCAAACAGAAAGATGGATCTATTCATTCACGAGCGTCCAGTGCATGGCCAAGTGGAGCTGCCTGTCTGTGTAGAGGTATGTAACGTTTGCTCATAGAAATCTGCATAAATTAAATTTTTGGCTGCATGAGAATGCCAGGCCACGGGTCTAAAAGAAAAGATGCTACCAGTTGCTGGAGCCCACTGAGGCAGCCTTAATCTTCATGGGTGTGATGGGACCCTTGAGGAGTTGCAGTTATCTTCTGCCTGTGAACTTGCAAAATTGCTTGTCTTTGGAATTGTGATCTGTGCTTTGTTCATAGCAGATTGTGCTTAGCAATAATTGGCACTGTGTCTAATCCTGTCTGGTTTAGGACATGGAAGAGAATTATATGATATGACAACACCTGGAAGATAACAGTAGCCTCGTGTGAATGTGATTGTTCATCAGTATGGGTTTGAACATTGTGGTACACATCAAGGAAGGAAAAACAGAATTGATTGGAAGGGATGGAAACCTCCTAGATTACAGGGAGAGCATGGTGTCTCATATGGACTTTGAAACTCTAAAATAATGAATTTATTTTCAACCGTTGGATTTTTTTATTATATTTACCTTTCTAATTCCAGCTAAAATGGTGTTATTTAAATGGCTGTCATACCTTCCATTTATGGAAGAAATGGCATTTTTATTTTGTGCTGTTTCAAAGCCTGACATCTCCAGAATTGTTTTAGTGTGACAAACCAGCCTTAATGATAATTAAAGAGAGAATAGCTTAGCATATATGCATATGTATGTGCTTTCATCATTTTCATAGAAAGACAACTGAGTAGTTCCCAGCAGTGAAATTTCAGTGCCCGTTTTCCATAAAGAAAATTCAAGAAATGCTTAAGAGTACCCCAAACCCAGTAATTTCTGCCCTAATGAGTTGCATCTGCAGGAATACCAAGCTGCTGAATGAGTCAGTATAGATGGGTTTCCATGCATTGTTTAGGAATTTGATAACATGACATAGATTTATTCAGTCAACCTCTAGTTCTGGGTTGTTTTTATTAGGAAGGTCAGTGATCTGTCTGAGTCTAATTATCCCATCTGGCAAGTGCGCTTGAGGCACACAAGTTTCCTGCAGTTTGTGTACACAAAGAAGTGATGTGGTTAGCACGTTATTTATTCAGCTGTGACTCCTCGGATGAACAGAAAGGTATCTGCTGGCAGCTGTGTTGCCCAGAATAGCCTTAGATGTGATTCTGGGAAAGAGTTTGCATCTCCAGTTTTATGGGGAGAGCTTCCTCTAGTACTCTGCTACTGGGACTCTCATTTCCATCCCGTTTTTGTTTGGGTTTTTTTTAACACATTCTTTTAATGGTCTCAGGGCACGGGTAAAAGCTGTGTGTTGGTTCAGAACTTCTTTTCAGTTTTTCAGAAGTTTCTTTTATTCTTCTCGTACCACTGAAACATTAGGTGGACTTCTCAGAAAGACCCCCAGTTCTTCAAGCTGCAACATCTTACAGCTAGCATTGTCTGTTTTAAGTCTTTATACGGACCTCCACAAGTACAATGTATAGTCAGCCCAACCATCTCCAGTGCAGTTTAGCCACACAGTGCCTCTGTAACACATAGAACTAGTGTTGGAGAAGAATGCTTGTGGAGCAAGTACCAAGCACATTGGTCAGGTACACGCAAGACATGGCCAAAAAAGGAAATTACATGTTAAGTCTTGGGTATTGTCTTGGCATATGAACTACTAAAACCCTCCATTTTTCCTAGGGCATCCATTTAAAATGTCAGCCAAAATTAATATAGGTTCTGACTGTCAGTATATTTAAACCTTCACCAAGAATATGTGCAAAACTGAAATCTTTAGAGACTTCTTTATTAATAAAACCACTCAGTCATATGCTATAATACAGATATATATTTTAAGACATCCATTTCCTTGCTTCGTAATCCTATTTCAGCTCTGAAAAGAATGTAATATAATTCTGACTGGAAAATGTTTTAGATAAATCTAAGAATTCAGTCAAAACTATTTTCTTTATCTGCTGCTAAGCTCTTTCATTAGTGACTCTTGACAAAACAGTGCTATATAAAAGGTGGCAGTGAAACTGATAAAAATCCAATTTTCTTTGTTTAACCACAAACAGGTGTGCAGTTTGCATATTTTCTCTCTGAGCTTTGAGACCGCTGGCGTTATTGCAATAGGTCTGTAGCTATCAGGTTTGCAGCTTGAATTCTGTCACTAGCCATTTTCCCACTGGTATGAACTATACATATTCGGGGAGGCACAGAGCAAAGCCGTGCCAAACTGTGATAAAGATTACATGCACTAGAATGATAAGAGGAAACAAAATATTATTCTTTCCCAGGAATGTGCTGATATGTAGAGGTTTTGAAACTCTGTAATAAAGGAGGGAAATCTCAAAGAAAAAATCTTACCTCTTTTTTATTTTTCCCACCTCTGTTTAAAACAGTTTCATAAATGAATAAAATAAGAGTGTGCTGGCCCTTGTTATGTCCTCTTAAACATGCAGACTTGTAGAGAGAGTAAACCCCTCCCTTCTGGTGCTGCAGTGAAAACATGGGCACTTTTTCTGGTGTCATTGAAAAGTGAAATGTTTCAACAAAAAACTTACCATTCATTTGTTGGAAAATAGAAAAAGTCTGCGATACCTTAGCAATATGGAACAAAGCAATACTGTTTCCTTTCCTGATAAATTTGCTTTGGTACACTGGTCTCTTGTGGATATTTCTTGATCATCTAAGCTGGTCTTTACTTTTGCCAGTGTCTTAGTTCAAATACCACTTAAGTGATTTAAGGAAAGGAGATGGATGGTATCGGAATGAGGAAAAAATGAGAGAGAAGAATGAAGGGGAAGAAAGGGGAAAAGGAGTCAAGGAAGATAAGAGAGGGAGAATCAGACACACACAGTTAAAAAAAGGTTATGTACCCATAGCAGGATAGGCAAGATGCACTTTTACTGCAGTCTGATGTATGTTGTTATCTGTGTTTGGGGGAGAAGAATATACCCAGCCGCATGGTCAAGTCCAAATGTTTGTCAAGTGAAGAATTAGGGAGTGTGAGACATGGAAAGCAGAGCCATGGTGGCCATATATTCTGCACAGACCCTGCCTGCATCTGCTTGACTGGCTATGGCCCTGCAAGGCAGACGGGAGCAAACTGTGTGGTACATGCGTCTCTGTCTTCCCTGAGTCCATTCTGCTCTCCTGCAAGCATCAGATTTATTTCATTGTTTTAATCATCCTCAACCAAGTCATCCATCAGCATCTTAATACGTTCCTCCTACAGTAGGAGCTAAGCAGCCATTTTACTGATGAGCTTATTGAGATTTTAGGTGCGTCTGACAGTGTGGCTTTCATCAAAGCACGGTTCTGTTGCTTTGGCAGATGATTTTTTATTTTTATTTTTATTTTTTTTAATGTACGAAGCAAAGAGGGACCTTGGCACATCTAAATGCTAATTAAAAAAAGGGGGGAATGTGTTGGTAGAGGTCTGTAGTCAGTATAGTCAGTAGAGGCACTGTAAACTCATAAGGTTTTTTTGTTGTTGGTTTGGGTTTTTTAATTAGTTATTGCCTTTAGTCATAATGGATTTTCATGACCTTGGAATTAATTGTGAACAACAGAGGAACTTAAGGAAAGGTTGAATGATTTTACTTCTGACTTTTTTTCTCTGGGTGAACAGATAAGATGCTTTTCATTGTTGGCAAAAGACTTCACTGCTTTAGGTTGTAAAGATACCATTTCGTCTTTTGCAAGCACAAAAATCACAAGGAAATTGTTTTTAGTTTTTTAAGAAAGGGAAGGAAAGAGGAGAAGGTTCTCCTTTGTTCTAAGGTCAGCATCATACACAAATTCTGTGTTATGTACTTCAGAGACTCTCAGATTTTCAGTGTCTAGGATAAGCATCCTGAGCATGAGTAACTCAGGGAATGGGGACCCAAGGGCATCTCATCCTCTGTAAGTCCATGAAATCACTGTGCTTTGTTGTTTGAGGGAAGACCATGGTACCCAGTTCTGGTTTTTATCATCAAAGCTGGTGTCAGCTGGAAAAACAGTTGAGGTTTGGGGAATGATTTGCTTTTTCTTCCACTTTCATTTTAAGGACATGCCTTCTGTTTCAAACAGGAGGTTCTGAAACAAGTATTTCCAATGTCTGGTGATACCTGTAGCTCATAGGACTTTTTTGGCAGTGGTAATGAGTTTGTTGCTTGGATAAAATGACTCCCTCTCAGCTGCCTTTGGGTGTTTTTATGTTTGCTTGCATAAGTAACTCAAAAAGGATTTCTAGTATAGGTTTCTTGACCATACGAAGCAGTGTACCTCAGCATCTCGATGCCACCGTCCTCAAACCACATGATCAAAAAAAATCTCTTACTTAGGGAAACTTCTAGTCTTGGGACGGCTTTCACTACTTTAGCAATTGGCTTATGTTGGCAATAGCACTGTAGAGTCTGAATCTGTGAACCAGGACTACATTAGTTAGTAAGTAATATATGAGTGGAGAATAAAAATTAAATCTCTGCTTTACAAGTATGCAGTCTAAATGCACATTTCTCATAAGGAGTGTGTTGTTATTTACATTAATACAATTCTTAATGCCACAGTCCCCAAACTATCACTTCTGAAACTATCAATTGCCTATTCTGTACACAGGGTGGTTTTCTCACTGTGACATATCTTTTATATATGCACAAAACATAGGGAATTTGACTAACACTGAAGGATATGTATCAAGTATGGATGGAAAAAAATCTGATCATTATTATTATTATTTGTGAATGGAACAATTCAGTACACTTTGTTGATAATCCAGTGCCAAAGTGAAGTTTGAAAGTATTGAAAAGGTAGAAAATAGTGTCAGTCGTTAATCTGGAAGACTGGCCATTGAAGGAAGCAAGGAACCTTCAGAACACCTTTAAAAGTAATTAATTATTATTCATAAGCATGTTTGTTCCAGTTTAATAAGGTTGCTTTTTTAACCCTGACTTCAGTTTCTTTAATTGCTTTCATTAAACCACAAAGAAGGTGTAAATGTTTAAGTAAATGGGGAGCTTTTCACTTCCATGTTCAATCTATTTATTAAGAATATGTGTACAGGCATTTATTAGTGCCATGAATAGATTGCCATGTTGCCTAGTTCATTTGAAAAAAAAAAGCGTAAGGCGCATTTTTAGATAAGGATTTACATCTGAATGAAGGTGGAGTGTCTCTCTGGTGGTTTTCTTGGGTTAGGATAATTTTAATTGCCAACCTTCAGACTCACTGGTTTGTACCGTAGCCAAGTTACATTTGGGTCATTGCCTGTTTATAGGGTTTTCAAAATAGACAGTGCAGGCGTTGATTTGTGTCTTCTCTTATAAATGTTTCCTATGGGCTTCTGCTACATGCAGTTGTGCAGGACGGGAGAATTCAGATTGCCATTGCAACAATTTTACAGATTTTATTTAGCAGAACTACAAGGAAGGAATTCCTTGTCCTGGGTATAGACACATAGGTATAATGGCAGAGCTCTTTGAGTTACCCAGTCTCATTTGGCTGTGTTGCACGGCTGGTGGTCATGCAGTCCTAACAGATTGAAATTAGTATACACTGTTTTCTAACCTTATCTCTGGAGAAAAAGGAAACAAACAAGCAAACCTAACACAAAAAAAAACAAAGAAGAAAACACCAAGACAGTCAGACAACAGCACTTCAGCAGGATCCTGATCTAGGACAAGGTCTTCTGTTGCTACCTGTAATAAACATCAACAGTTGAATTTCACCACAGAAAAAAAAATTGAAGTGACCCATGTAACTATGTTACATCTGCTTAACAGTAAAGACAGAGTTGGGTTATTTTACAGGGTTTTTTTAACTGAAAAGCAGCTGTGAGGTGAGAAAGCAGATGGTCCCTGCTTTGAACAACTCAGATCTTAAATAAATAATTGTGCAAGCATAAGGAGAACAGGAGAAGGAAGAGGGTGAGTTTGTGCACGCACCATCATGGTGTGAAGATGCTCTGTAACCCAGTACTTCTCAGTGCAGAAGGTGTTCAAGATGCTGAGCTATTCAGAATCTTTTTACCCTCTGCAGATTGTGAGTTTAACTCTCTACTGAGCTGTTGACCTCTGTGTCAACAGCTGATTTGGAGTGTGTCCGACCGTAGGAGATGTCCACAGTGTCTCTGTGTCTCCCAAGATGAGATGTGTATGGCTTGGAAAGGTTTAACTGGGGAGAGTTCCCTCCACCCTTCCTTCCAGCAGTGCTTCAGGTTATCTGTGGTGCTGCCCAGTCTTCTCCAAGACATTCAGGGCTCTCTCTGTTTTTCCTATGTTTGGCCAGCAGTTTTCTGGACTTTTCAGGCTCCTGCTCACCCACAAAGGGGCAGAAACCCCTTTCCCTTAAGCTCCTCACATGTGGATTGCTGCTACCTCCTCTTCTGGCTTCCAGATGTCCCAGCAAGCAAAACAGGGTAAACCTCAGTCTCAGCAGCTCGTGTAGTGTGAAACAACTGGCAGTGGAGAAATGGAGAGATTATCAAATGTGACTGCAGAGGGTGCATGATAGAAGTGGATCATCTATGCTGTTTAAAGGATATATATTAGTATGAGCCAGTGTGATAGATGTGCCATCATACGGTCAGTGACAGCTCTGCTAAGCAGTGGAAATAAGGACAAAACCAGCAGCGGAGAGTTGGTTCATCAGAGTTGTAGTTCCTTTACTCTGCAAGTCATCTTTGGATTACTGATAATTAGAAGATATGTTGATTCGTTTGCCTGTGCTGTGAAGCTGATGATTATTTGAAAAGGAAATAAAGTGACCTCTGAGAGAGGTGGTGCTGGCTGCGCTGAACTGGGGGTTGCCACTGTGGGAGTCATGCAACCAGACATTTAGGATTGTACCTGTGTTCTTTGCTGTAAGTTTAATGTAATTTAAAATAAATGGGAAAATTGAAAGGCATAGGACAAAAAAGAAAAGTGCAATGGAAAACTGGATGTCATTAAACTGAACCCCCCCATTAGAAAGTGTGCAGTCTTTGATGTCTTGGTTGTTTAGATCACATAGCATTAAAAATGAGATTAAAAACATGCTCATTTTATACATCATATCTCCACCATTGCTAGCACTTTCAAGTTGCACTCAGTTAAGGAGCTTTTAATGATAATGATCCAATTATTTTTAAGACTTGGTAGTAAACATATCATGTCGATATTTTAGGGTTTTAAATTAATGATTTCAGTTCTACAGTTTGGTAAAAACTAATGTAAGAAATAGGCACAGCATATGAAATTCCACTGGCCAGGCACCCTTTAATCATACCCTATTCCTGTTACAATACAAAGCATTAAAATTGGAAGCCTGTGAGTAATTATGTCTTTCATTGCAGTTTTCTTTGAATGGCATTATTATGTTCAAATCCTGCATGAAGGTCGTATTTAAGGTGTTTTCAACATCAGTGAATAGTTTTGAGTCTTTCAGAGGTCAGGAACCACACACTGGTGTTTTGCTATACAGTGTGCTGTCACAGTTGCACTACTTTTTATTTTCTTTATTTGATTATTAGAGTTTCTAGTTACTTTCTTAAAAGTGGAGGAGGGAATTAAAATGGATATTATATAATTAGTGTAAGATGAACACGGACTCTGCTAATAATCTTTTGGGGATGATGGTGATTCTGGACAGATGATATTACAGATATCATCTCTGTAATAGTTGCCCATAATTACGTGCCCAATATTAATAACACTCTGAAGTAGTTTATCCCTGGTTTTGAGTTTTGAGGAGCAAGTGGCTCTATTCATTGTAGGCATCAGATTCCACTGCTGCTCCTGACTTCCTGGCATGACAGCCTAAGAAAGTCCTGAGCCTCAATCAGGCCTTTAAGATATTCTCTTGAACCAGTAGATTTGCTGCTCCTTAAAACAGCTGCAGTTTCTGTTTTAGGCAAAGGTTCGAGAGAAGTGGCTAAAGAACTAAGAACGAGCTAATCTGAATTGTCCTCCTGTTCCCTTGTGTGCAGTTGTTTTTTGTTCCAGTATTTTTTTTCCAGTTATTTTGTTCTACTGTCAAAACAGAGGTACCTGTCACAGTATGGGTGAGAGAGGACTGTCCTAGCTATGTGGGAAAAGAAGTCTGTGCTTGTGCACTCATTCATTTTGTTTGGCAAGGGAGACTGAGCTCTGTTGTGGTGTTTTCTGGATAGCATAGTGTTGGTTTTTTAAAAGAAACAAACAATGATTCATGATTAAGGCTATTGCTTTAAATTTCATCTTGCAGAACAAAGACTTTGTCAGTCTTTTTGTGCTTTCCTTTGCACTGAGTTTTCATGCCAGATGAACCAAAGCTATTTACTCTCAGGATCAAGTATTCAGCTTGCACAGTGGACAGGTGAATGGTGACAGAGCTGTCTTCAAGACAGCTTTTAAGTGAACCAAGCTGAGCTGATGGCCAGAGCACCCTTCCCACAGAGTCTGGTGTTGCTCTTCTGGAGGTAGTTAGAGGGCAGCTAGAGCATGTGCATGTCCCTGCAACCTGAATGCCTCTTTAAAGTTAGAAAAAAAATTGAGTTGTTTCTAAAGCAGCATGGTACAGGAAATCCAGGTTTTGTAAAAGCAGAAATTATTGTCATTGGCAGTCTTCTGTTTGCCATTATATTCTAATATTTATCCATATGCGTATAATTTTTTTCTCTGATTTATAATATGAAGTAGAATATTGTCTTTCCCTTTACACTTTCTACAGTGTATAGATATGGCATAATATATAATAATTATATGTATAGTACATTCTACAATAATGTACTATATACTACACACAACATACAGTTTTATATGTCCGTGTGTGTATACACACGTATATGTGTGCATACACATAGTTTTGAAAACTGTACTCCTCCAGGGGTAGTGGGTTTTGGTGTAATTACAGTACCTCACTGACCAGAAGAAGGTGAAAGTTGTGTATAAAATCATCTACTTACAACAAGTTAATGGCAGGATCACAACTTAGTCCCATTAGTAGATGTCCCCTGGTACATGTTCTGTAATTGCTTTAATTGGTCTCTCTCCAATTAAATTCAGCTTTCCTGAACAGAAAATGCCACTGCAAGGCTGCCATAATACACGGTAAATATATTTCAGTCTGTGCTTCCAATAGGGTAGGTGTCCTCCACCAGTCTGTTTTAGCCATTGAGCTGTAATCAGAAATTTCAACTTGTTACAGCCTGTGAACATAAATGCTTCATTTTTTTTCTGGATTGTGCCTGTTTGTAGGTTCTGGTTTGCCCTTGATGACCACCTCGTGGTGTTAACCTAGGAGTGATGAATACATTCTTACTGATGGCACACACCTGTATCTATCTATCTATCTATCTATCTATCTATCTATCTATCTATCTATCTATCTATCTATCTATCTATCTCATATATATATGGCATATATATATATATGCATACTAGAGACAGTCTTATTTAAATTAATTATAAAAAAAGTTAAATATAAGTATCTGTGGATGATAGTGTTGAAATACCAGATGGGAACTAAATAATTCTGTGACTGATTTTTTGTTTTTGCAAGGAACTTCATCTGTCTGTTCTGTCTATTGCTGTTGTGAGAGCACAATCCAACACAGAGCAGCAATTTGAGCAGTTACAAGCTGGCACGCTGGGGAGACCGAAGAGTGCCAGCTGGGCCTGAGGAGCAGACTGATTCCTGGTTGTGTTTTCCTGTAAGTGCTTGGACGAGTTCCATGTTGTGATCAAGATGGACAAAACTCACACATCCAAGAGCAGTCCTTGAGGCACTTTTTAAGTGTGCTCTCCAGCTGTGTTTAATTACACCTCTAGCTGGGTAAAACTTCCCTCAAGTTTTAAAAGTCCCTGGCCCGTACCTGGACTCATGCAGCTTAAGGGATGTGACACTGTTTCAGATTTCCTACTGTTCATCTTCTAATCCTTCAAAGAATCTTTCTCTTTTAATCCTTCAAACAAACATATTTTCAAAAGACTTTGTTTATAGTCAGCTGCTAAAATGATTTGGCATCTGTGCCTACTTGCATCACCTACGGAGAGAACAGGAACTGAGAAAGGAATGCTAGGCCACCATGTCCAGTGATTAAGTTCTGAGTGATGACTGCTTTTCCCCTAAACTCCCATTCGTCTTTATAGAATTAATGTAATTTCTGCAGGCAGTGTAAAGCTTTGATAGGAAGAGGAGAGTGATTTTTGGGAAGTTTCTTAAAAAAACAATATATTTTTTTGCAGAAAATTAATAATAAAAGCAGGGTCTCAGACGTTTACTATCTTCAAACTTATAAGTACTAGTGAGACAAACATCTCAGATGATTACATGATGAGAATTGTCAGCTGTAGATGGTGGAAGAATTCTTTGCAAATCCTGTCTGCAGCTACTGAGGTCAGGCCTGAGGTTAGTCAACTTGCAAGCTGTGCTTGTTTCTGTGGATTGTCCAAATTGTCAGAAAGCTTCACCAAGACTACGATGATTTTGAAGGCTCGGTGTTTGTCCTGTGCTGTTCTTCTGGGCTGTGCAGAAAGATGAGAGAAGTGCAGAAGCTGGTGTATGTGTAGTCTCTGTGTCATCAACTACCCCTTTGCTCTGGGAGAGGTATCTGGGGCTCCTGCATGTTTCCATTTTTTAATTCAGATTCATCTTGCCATGTGTGTACCGTGAGTCCCAGTCTGGCTCTTTCTTTTCGGGGGCAGTAGTCACTGGGAAGGAGTGGAAAACATTCTTGATGCACGTGGGTCCCTAAAGAGTTTGAAGCTGGATCTCATGCAGACTTATGTTAGAGTCCATTTCAGGAGGTGTTCCAGAAGTGTTTTTTATCACCGACCTGGCCACAATGTCTCTCACCCTGATCCATTTCAAATCCTGATTCAATTGTTCTCCCCAAATTATCTCATAACACAGAAAAAGTATCTCTGCATTGGACATTTCCTGCTGTGCCAGGCTGTGTGTCTGTGATGCACTCCCTGTACCAGTTAGGCATCTCTGCACCTAGTAGTTTTATCTCCCTCAGGCTGGACACAGTTAGCTTTGCTTCTTTTCCATTTGCAAAGGTACTGGCTACATGCTGAAAGTTTAAGCTTGCCTTCAAAAGAAAATACTTAAATTCTTGCCCTCATTAATAATCAGATTGTTAACTACTATGCAGCAAAAGAGCACTGGTCTGCATTCTCAGCAAGGCCCTGTTAATGCAAGTCATTCAAGCTTGTACTTCAGAGTCCATCGAGATAATCTGGTGTATAACAGCCATGGATCTGGCTCATTTTTCACATGCTGGGAACACTGGTAAACATGCTTATACAAACCTCTGCTTTGCCACAGAGTTTCCTCATGACTTTGGAATAAAGATTTTAAAACTTTCTTACGTTTAAAATTGTGAGAATGAAAATCTCTTCCCTCATCTGTTTTTTCTTACTTGAATGTGAATTATAGGAGAAAAAGTTTTATTATACAGTAGTACATTGTATCATGATTAGGGTCTCCGATAGATGTATTATATTTTGTATGATTTTCATTTAAGCAGCTGTTCTTGCTTTTCAGTGGCTGTCCATGCTGGTCCTCTGTCTGTGTTTGTGTGCATAGGTGCTTCATTTTGTATTGCACGGATAAGTAGTATTAAATTTCCGAGTACTTTGAGCACATGTGTCTGTCTGCATGCCACCTGAACACAGAATGAACAACAGAAGTTATGTGTACTATCTAAAAGTAATTTAGTTAGTTTAGTTAGATTTATTAAACAGAAGTTAGAGGGGAGGAGAGTAATCTTTCTTCTGAGTGGCATGTTTGAATATGACTCCAGTATGTTCTTACCAATGCAAAGCCTTGGTAGAATTTTGTTGACTTGCTATGTTCATTGCAAATGCAAGTCTCAAATGCATACAGGAATTATTATACCAAGCAGTATGTGTTCCTATTTGCAGTTGATCAGATTTTGAATTATTATAGCCATATATAACATTTTAGTGAATAAACTTTGATGGGAAGCCAGTTTATTCTGTTCTCTCCTTCTTCCCACAAGGGCTCCCACCGAGCCCTTCCCTCCATCTGTCCTGGGTCCTATTTGGCTGAATGTGCAGATTCATCCTGAGTCTGACATCTTGTTTGGTCTTTGGAATCGTCAGCGCTGCTCATGCTGCACCACGGTCAGCAGGAGGACAGGCTGCTTGAGCCATGAGGTGTTGGATCTCTGACTGACGTACTGATTGTACATTTTGCTTTCTTATGGGCATTAAATCTATGCCAAAAGAAACTTGAAGTATATCTATTAGAAGATGACAGGTGTCTGTCCCCTCCTTAAAAGTTCACAGGCTGCTATTAATCCTCTGAAAAGTGCTTTCCAGTTTGCTTGGTCTATGATTTCTGCAAGTATCATTTACTCTGAAAGCATGAACTAGGGAACATCCAAATAAATATATTTATAATATACTAAGAACATAGATTAGCAATGCCGAAATACTCATAATTATTCACTATGTTTCCTCAGTGTCATTCTTTCTGGGAAAGGAGGTTTGAGTCCTCCTCAGTTCGCTGAACTTCTTTGGAGTTTGTATGTGTGTGCACACAGGTGCATGAAGACAGCCGTTTTCAGCACTTTTTTAAGGTATTCAATATGCTACATATTGGGCAAGTCTTTAAAAGAAAATGTTAATGATAGAAAAGAAACTGTATGAAGAAGCTCTGTATTACCTCAGTGCTATCAAATGAAGCCAATGTATAGCCTAAACTAGAAACATGGAAATTTTTGATGAAATGAAAACTGCAGCATGCACAATAAGAAAGCAGTGAGAAAGCATCCCTCACCAGGATGTGGTATTCCTGAAGTGAATGTACAGCCCAGTATACTTGCAGTGCCTGTCTGTGAGAATATGATACAGTGCACCTTTCTGGTGAGTTCTACTGTGTGTGCTTGAACAGGCAGCATGAATTGGTGTTACTGCACAACATATGAGGTCCTGCAACTGTCTCAGAAATCAGGAGGGGTTAAGGGGAAGACAGAAAACAAGGTAAATCTAACTGGATCAGGAAGAGACAGAAAGACTAGAGGTGAAGACAGAAAATTAAATGGATTGAAAACTTGGAGCTCTTTGCTTACAGTAATTTTATTTTATAGAACCCAGATATTAAAAGGTAGGAAAATTCCTTACAGATGTTACTTCTTGTGTGTATGTGGAAAGTTAGGGACTTAGGTAATAAGAAAAGTAATGTGCTAAGGGTGATGCTGGGGATTGCTACACATATGGACTTAGCAATAGGATAGATTTGACAAAACTCGTTTAGATGTGAGATGCTTATGCCCTGATAGCTGCAGGAAGAAAGTGTGCTTTCAAGTTCTGTTTAACCTGCTTGAGCTCTTTTGAAATATTTTTAATGCCTTGGGCCTTGTTTCCCTAACATGCTGACTTGCACGTTCCTGCATGGAAACCTTGCTTGCTTGTTTCTTGCATTTCTTCACTTTATTTTTTCACAGTTTATTTACCATCCCCATTCCTTCTCTGTTGCAGTGTGATCAAGGTGCTCTCTTCTCCTAAGTGTATATGGTTGAATGCCCTGCACAATCTTCCTGCAATCTTTTCACAGAGCTCACATTTGAAAACAGAACACAGGGCAGAAGAGCATCTTAAGGGGGGGAAATAAATGTGGTGAGGGTGGAAGCTTTTCTTAAAATCTTTCTTTTAACAGAAAGACAACAAGTAAGTAGAGAAGACATAAAAGGTCTGACCATAATGGGAGCCAAATGTGGTCAGATACGGCTAGGCAGGCTAGCCCTCTCCTTTAGGTGTTTTTTCTCACTTTTTAACAGCCTGGAAGTGGAACCTGTCTTTTAATCACAAACCTGTGTTAGAAATGGTCTTTTAAAAGCAGTGTCGTCTGCAGGAAGAACTTGCGATAAATTAGTTATTGGGAAAAAATAAGTGGCTGAGTGCAGCTCTTAGAAGTTTCATTTTGAAAAGAAGTGAAGTCTAAGGAGGGGAAGTGCCGAAGAGATAAAAAGCAAAGTTTTTCTTCCTGCCTTCCATTATATCTGTCATTTTATCCTATTTTAAGAGTTTTCTCCTTTCTGACTTCTCAGCATCTGCGTTCAGTCGTAACTTTTGAACACGATTTTATTCAATAAGAATAAATATGCCATAACTAGATGAAATATGAGTCTAATAACTACAGGTGTAGAGGTGTTATATTTGGTAAGACTTCATGCCCAGAGAAGAAATGACACAACATGCCAAGGCTTAAAATCTAGAATCTAAATTTATCAGTCTGATTATTTAACCGTAATTAAGGTATTTTGACTTAGTTCCAGTATCCTTTGAAAGTTCTGGTGTTTGCAGCACTAGCCAAAGATGAAGATGTATTTTTACTGTGTTTTTTATTGCTGGCATTTTGAAGAGATGTTGCTTCTATTTGCCTATGATTCCTTCTTGGAATCTTGTCTTTGCAACTGGATTATTTTGCCCTGCTACTGGATGTTTTTACCTGTAAGTGTGTTCCTAGTACAGTAGAAATCAGCTGACAATCATGCATGAGGGAAGAGACTCCTTGATGTATGTTATTCCTTGATGTAATTTGCCTGGAATGATACAAATTCCATATAAAAGTTTCCATTCCAAAGTGCTTTAGTCTATTTTAAAGCATTTACATGGTCTTATTCATGGTGTTATGGTCAAGACTTCCCTTAAAAACTACTGTGAGTTTTGGTTGGGGGTTTTTTTGTTTGTGGGTTTGTTTTTTTTTTTGGGGGGTGGTGTTTGTTTGTGATTGCAGTTTAAAAATAAAATTATCCCTTTTTAGCCTGTAAAATAATAATACCAGGGACATTCTTTCTACATACACTTTAGATAGAGTATATTCAAAAATTGACTAGTAGCTCTATACTGCAATTTCATCTGAAGGACTTTGGTGATTTTCCCTTTTTCAAATTATGTGGGCGAAAATGTGTTAAAAATATTTTCTGACCTTGTGCTTAAGAAAGTGAACCCCTGGCTGATCCTACAGCATGTAATTCCCAAGATGTTGTGTAAAATCCTTGACTGGAAGGCATCATAAAAGGGGAAGTTCCTTATTATTGAGAACTGCATCTGTTCATCTTCTGAATAACTGCTTTGGTGTCTCTTACATTAAAATAACCAGTCTAGCCCAATGAAATTATTAGGTGAAGGCTCAAAGCAAGCAAAGGGACATAGGTTCTTTTTCATACATGGCAAGGTGTGACTCTGGAAGGCATTCCCATAGTTTCCTCTGGCTGTTAAGAGTTTGCATGGATTTGAAAAATGGTTAGATATATTCATGGAAAAGAATTCCAATAAAACAAAATGCAAGGAGCATGGGGTCCAAGGTTGATTCCAAGGTCTCGTGTTGATTCCTGGAGGAGTCAGTGTCTTCATCACTGAACTGGTAACAGGGAGTATGCAGTTGATTTCCACAATTTTGGATGGTACGAAGCTCTCCCAGATAGTCAAGATGCTCTGCCAGTAGCAAACATCTCCAAAACTAGCTCGCAAAATGGAATTCCATGTATGGTGATACACACAGACTATTTACTCTTGTCTACACAAGAGTAAATAGTGTAGACAATGTCACTGTGCTAGAGCAGGAAGCAGTGGTTGCAGATCAGGAGTGGTCACAGAGAGGTCTCCGAAATCCTCAGCTCCACATGCGGTGGCAGACAACAAAGTCAGTGAAGTATTACTTGTAATCAGAACTACTGTCCATAATCAAGAAGGATAATAAGATAGAAAATGCCATTTTTCCCCATCGATCACACATAAGCACTATGCAGACCTGGGCTCTGCTGCAGCGGACGTAGAGAAGGTGCAGAGAGGAGCAGCTGACCTGCTGGAGGGAATGAGGCTGGTTGATGGGAAGAGACTGGAAAGGCAGCCAGTCTTACTTTTTAGTGTCTTTTTAGTGTTGGAGGGAGTGTTGGAGGGATACAGATACTTGCACAACTGTCACTGCAGAACCACCTTGTAACATGTGTGAGTTTGTTTGCGTTACTAATGTTACAGCCCTAAAAGCTCTTCATGCTGTTTGCTTCATCTCTAACACCCCTTTGAGAGAACTCAATTGTGTTTATCTTTTCCTTACTGTTCAATGCTGTTTGTTACTTCACAGTTTAGTAGCGATGTCAAGTAACTGACATTTAGTATTTGGACTGTCAGGCAAAGCCCTATATGGTTCTATAGAAAGAAAATATTGATCATAATTATCGTAGTAAATCTCCAAATTAGCATTGGGGTTCTAACTTGCAAGGTCCTGTGCAAAAAAAATTTGCAAGAAACAGCCTCAGCACTCAAAAGTTTACAATGCAATAAGCAAGAAGAGGTACAAATAGGAAGGAAGGGAAATCTGTGAAGATACCATATGACTCCTAAGCTGTTCGCTGTTTGTGGACTGGATCTTTTGTCCTCCAGTGTTTGTGCATTCACTATCGGAAATGAGACTACTTAAAACTCCTGTCTTGACCAATTCTCTCTCCTCTCTTAAAAACTCATCCAAAGCTTTTGTTCCACAAAGATTCCTTACAGAATACATTTTTATGCATGTTAATACAAGGATTTGAATTGCACGTGCATAAATTACACACAGACTTGGAATAAAGAATGAGAAAAGAAATTACTAATCCATTAGTGGTTGTAGACTTTGCAAGTACATGTTGTGCTACTAATGGTTCTGGTATCAAGTGCAAAGAGAGTGTTTGCAAATTAAGCCCCAGAACAAGACAGGAATGAACCTCCCCTTGCAAAAGGGAAAGAATTAGAGGAGTTGGTGGTTTCCTCCTCTTGGGCTGATATTCCTCCTTCACTAGGACATCAGTTCTGCAGGAAACATCCTCTTTCCACATCTCTGAGTCCCACGTTTTACAACACTTTGATTTACTCTGTAATTAAGAGTTTCTCAATTTAATTTAGTTTTGTCTTCTAGGGACATAACTAATAACTAACCTAATAACTTACATTCAACACCAACTTGCCAGATCTTCTTTATGCTTATGCTGTGTATGTGGCAGGTGAGCAGTGATCATTTTTATCACCATAAAGTAGAATACCCCAAAGACAGATTGAATAGTGTCATTGTAATCATACATCAAGTGTTTAATTGTTGGTTGTAGGACATTTTGGAGTAATAACTTCATTACAAAAGTATAATTTAATTTTTAGTTTTGCCACTTTTGTATTATTTTACTACACTTTTTCTAGTGTAGTAATTTGAGTTTTAAGAAAATCAGTTCAAAGTGTCCTGGGAATCATTTACCATTTCATAAGGCTCTGGTTTTGCCTAGGAAAAAACAAACATAGCTTTCAGATAAACATAAAAGCACCAGCTGTTTTTCCCCAGAATTTTTATTTCCATAATAATTGCCTTTGGAGATAATTTTACAAGCAGAAGCATATAATATGTGGAAATATTTAAGAATAGGTTTACAATAATTCTGTTACTGTAAATACAAAGACTACTAGTTTTCATGCCCCAGTAACTGCTCTAGAGGTCTGTGTTGGGCAAAAAAAAAGGATAAAAAAGTTCCAGGAAGCAGCCCAGTTTCCTGGTGCCACCTTCACCATCTTGGGGCAATTTCTGGAAGCCAGTTTGACTTTTTTCAGGACAGAGTTTTCTGGACTATTAATTTAATGAAAGGCCCGATCCGATTTCTTACTTTTCCTCGTGCATCTTTGCAGGAGCTTGATGGCTGCTCCTGTGAACAGGAACTTCAGCGATGTTGGTAGTGCCTGCCTCCTCACATGCTTAGTGCTTTGGCTTAGTGGTAGGACATTTAAATAGTTCAGCTCCTGACACGGAATATCCTGTCTCTTCTTTCTTAGATGAGCAGGCAACCATTATACAGATTTTGGCTGCTTAGATTGTGAGTTTGCACTGGCTAAAAACAGAGGTCTCTGCATGAGCCCTGGTGTTTTTCATATCCTGCCATCTGACTGGGGTGAACTGTGGAATCTTCCTAGCCAAAACAGCCCACCCTGTGTCATTAGGGTTGGTGACTAAATAGGCAGACTGTATCCATTGATACCTCTTGCCAAGTTGCAGTGAGAATATTGAAGGGAACATTCAGCTTGTCATCCTTACTTTACTTTTTTTTTCACTAGACCTTGGCCCAGCCAACATACATCTATGTACCTGCAGATCTGACTGCCCTAAGCAGGTTGTGCTCTTTGCTGTGCTCTGCCCAGTTGCACACACCTGTGTAATGGGAAGAAAACATGTGCACTAATAAGATTATGGGAGAAGCACACTGTGCTATCAAATGGTGGTCTTTGCTCTGCAGCACATGGGAAAATAAATGCTGATTCAGACACCAAAAGTGAAGAAGTTGAGCAATATTACGTGGAAAATTTATTTTGGTAGTGTGTATCCTTTGTGTCTGCCCGTGTGAGTGACATGAAATTTCTATGCTGCTGCAGTTCTCTTGGATGAAAGAATTTGTATAACTCACAGAGGCAATCTTTGCATTGAATGAAGATTCATGTCTCTCACTTCAAATCACCTGCCTTTCCATCTACACAAAAAGGATTCCTCAAGTTAATTTTGCCAGCCACCTTGCCTGATTGCCTGCCTTTTTCTTTTCTGCTTGAAATCCCACTAACTTCATTTCTTCTAACACCAGTGGCTTCCTGCTCTTTTTCCTTCACACTGAATCACCCTTCCATCTTCTGATTTCCCACTCTTCCTACTCCAAAGCATCTCTCTTGGCCAGTTTTTGATTCATAAATTGTGTGAGGGTGATGCAAACAGAAGCAAGAGAAAATTAACTTCTGACAGTGATGGATTTTCATGTTGCAACTTAATATATTTAGATTACATAGTACCCGTTTCATTTCTAAACAGCTGGATTTAGACATGGTCCTAAGTGAAGTATGTGAAGTCTCCTCAGGAATGGTGTCTCAAATTTACAGCCCTGACTTGTTGACAGTTTCTGATCAACAGAATAATAACTATTATTTGATGCACCCCTTCCTATCCTGAGTATTTCTTTGGTGTAAATGGCTGTGTTGTTTTAGCAAGACAGTCTTTATTTCTGCACAAGACCCTGTTAAGGTAAGAAAATTACACTATGAGCCAATGTCAGAAATGGAGTTGAAACACGAGGAGGGTGCCTGTGTGCTGGTGAAGGGAGCAGGCTGCAGACCAGACTAGTGAGCCACTGTGGCAGCATCTGTCTGCAGGATGTACAAGGACTTACACCAGAGGTGCCTCTTCCTTTCCCTCCTTTACATGGGATCCGCAGATGGCTGGCTTGGACCAGATCCCTTGTTTTCAGGTGTCAGGGTTGGGTCCTATGCCCAGGACTGTATCTGTCCAGGAGGAGTGTGCTGCAACAGGGGCCAATGCCAAATTTATCCAAGGTCACATCCTGGCCAGCCATGGCAACAGGGTTCCTCAGGGTACCCTGCTTGGGGTACCAGGGCCAAGAAGAGCGTGCTCTCACAGCAACATTTTTCTATTATTTTCTCTTTGGCTTTCTCCACGGGTACAAAACACAGTCTCTCTAAAGCAAGCTGTCTCAGGGCTGTGTTTCATAACCACCAGGGGAAAATCATTAAAGGGGATAAAAAGGTAGAATTATTGATTGAGCAGCATGGAGGGCAAAGCATAACCTCTCTTTTGCTCATAAAAATACAGTGATTTTTCTCTGTTGTGGAGTAACTTAGGTGCGTCTTAAAGCTGTTAAGGAGTGTTTTTCTCAGGAAAAGTTAACTCAGTTCTTTACAGGTATATTCACATATAATAGAAGCACATTAAAACAACTAGCAATTATAACTGTATTTTTTATAAATTTTCACACGTAAAGATAGTGATCATTCATTAGGGCTGGTGAGTAAACAGGTTTTTGTTTTTCCATTATGATTCCCATGCATTACACT
Organism: Lepidothrix coronata; assembly: GCF_001604755.1. NCBI lineage: Eukaryota > Metazoa > Chordata > Aves > Passeriformes > Pipridae > Lepidothrix > Lepidothrix coronata. Next base: position 890,952 of record NW_016690227.1, read on the forward strand.
TGTTTTTTTACAAGGACAGCTTTTTACTTCAGTCAGTGGAGCTAACAATGCACAGCAAAGGATGTTGTTAGAATTCATTGTATTTTAAAACGATGCATGACATGCTGAAAATTACAATTCATACTTTGGCACAGATCCCTGTCACTTCTATTCCTGTAAGAAAAGAGTACCATTGTTCTGGTTTTAGGAAGAAGGTTATTGAAAACATTCTTAATAAGAAAGGTAGACAGGGGAAGGAAGATGATTGGTTTTCAGTATACATTAAAGAAAGTCCTTTGTGGGACAGGGTTTTTTTTTAATGTTTTAAGTAACAGTTGTGCTGGGATTGGTCTTGGCCAGGTACTTACCTTTTGTAACTTTAAGGAAATGGATAAAATGAGCACAAAATCACAGATACAGTCCAGAAACTGCCACAGGACCAAAGTGTTCAAGTACGAAGCTGAGCAGCTTAGATGTGATGGACCATTTATTATGTTATTATTTTTTCTGTTACTGCACAAACTTGATTTCCTTTAAAAATCTTAATCTCTGTTCCCTCTTTCTGCAGCTGTCAGTGTTGCTTACAGCTTGTCTGTATGAGAGGGTTACACAGGTGTCTGAGACCCCAAAATGCAGCTCCTTCTGTGATGATGCCTTTTTCTAGGTTGGTGCGTGTCACTTCAGCAGCAGATTACCTAGAGAGACATGTTAGGTACATCTGTACAACTACAACCAGAGCAAACCAACTCTAGTGAATAGGGGCTAGAAATCTGTCTGCATAGGCAAGCACCTAAAATCATAACTAAAACAAAAAAAAAAAAACCAAAGGATCAGTAATGATGACACAAACTCCAAAATAACAACAAAAAAGCCAAACCAAGCCCTCATAAGCAAGAGGACTGTTTAATTGGGAGAGTTGTCACTATCTGCTGTGACAGTCTGTCTGGGCTTGAATGATGCTACATTCAGAATTTTGATATAAGTCGTACTCAATAAGAAAGATAACCCCTGGTTTAACTGTATTCAGTGTATTTATTCTAAAATGGGGTGAAAAAATTGCTGATGCTTGACTGGTAATGTTTCGTTGGTTTGATTGATTTCTTGTAGTAGTAGGTAGCCACTGTCCATCCTCAAATACCATATTCTCACTACCTAATGTTTTATAGTGACTGGAAAAATATACTGATTTAGATTCACTTCTTTGCTAAAGCAGCATTATACTGTACTTTGGTACCACTTTAGCTTTTGATTTAGTTGAAGTTTTTAGGGATTTTCCAAAAATAATTCTCTAAATCTTTTCCTTCGTGCATTTATCCTGCATTTAGTCTGTGTTTCAGGACATATAAAATCCTGCTGCATGATAGACGCTACAGCCCACCAGTGTACAGTGTTTTTGCTAATTAAAATATGCTTTTAGTTATAGTCTTTGCAGCAAATCTCTGAGGCATTAAATTACCGGCCTGTAGCATGTGCTTGTGGAAGAGCAGAGTCTATTTAAATTTGCTTAACAGTTTTTAGGATAACTTGTTGAGGATCTTTCCACAAAGGCATTTCACGTGGCTGGCTTAGTCTGAAGAGTAAGCCGATGTTTCCCAATGCAAAGAAGATGTCTTAGTACTGAGCAGGTCTTTCACCAGGCTCCCAGTAACCCTGCCAAGCCCAGCAGGGTGACTGGGATGAATAAACAGCTTGATAAAGGGAAGGATTAGCCCCGTTAACCTCAACAGCAGGGCTTTAAGCTGCTATGCTACCAGTGCTGGGGCAGACAGGCATCTTACCCTGCTGCAGCCCACACACAATGTCCCATCACTGTTGCCAATCCTCACAGTGCCCGGCAATGCTTCTGCAGTTTCTGTAACAGAGGGAAAATTAAGCGATGATTTGGTTTGTTTTCTTAGATGTGACTGCCCTCTCTGGGTTTCAGAGGTAATTTCCAAGTAGCCAATGCTTTTGTTGTGTACTGTGACTCGCTCGTAGTCCCTGGGCTCTGCTCCACTGCGAGCATCTCTGCAGGATGCTACACCACAGGTCACGTCCCAGACCTCTCTTCCAGGCTGGCTTTAGCCCAGACTGGTTCACTGTCTAGCCTGGACGGTGCAGGGGGGAGCAGAAAGAGAGCTGGAGGGAGCACAGGTAGGCAGCTTTCTGTAAGCATAACATCGATGAAAACGTGCTCCCAGCAGGCAGGGCCAGTGGTAAGCAGGGTGAGGAGCTCCGGCCCTTGAAGATTTCTGTTTCTTCCACAGCACTGTCCTGGAGAAATGGGGTGCTGATGGCTTGGACCAGTGCACTCTTTGCTCAGTAAAAAAATAAGCTGGATGGGTGGACACAGAGAATGATAATGAATGGAGTTACATACAATTGGTGGCTGGTCACCTGTGGTGTTCCCCAGGACTCAGGGGCCAGTCCTGTTCTTTATCGGTGACCTTGACAGAGGGATCAAGTGCAGCTGAAGGAGCTGGGGTTGTTTAGCCTGGAGAAAAGGAGTCTCAGGGGAGACCTTACTGCTCTCTAACAGAAAGGAGGTTGTAGCCAAGTGCAAGTTGGATTCTTCTCCCAAGTAACAAGCAACAGAATGAGAGGAAATGGCCTCAAGTTGTGTCAGGGGAGATTTAGATTGGATATTAGGAAAAATTTCTTCACTAGAAGGGTGGTCAGGCATTGGAACAGGCTGCCCAGGGAAGTGGTGGAGTCACCATGCCTGATAGTGTTCAGTAGGTGCATGGATGTGGCACTGAGGGACACAGATTTAGCGGTGAACTTGACAATGCTGGGTTAACATATAGACTTCATGATTTTAGAGGTCTTTTCCAACCTAAACAATTCTGTGATTCTGTGTTATCTGAGGCATCTGACATGATTTTTCCCAATGCATTCAAGCTCAGTGTCTCTAATTTCCTAATTATCTGGGTGGTGACTGATCTGCAAGCAAGCTGAGCACAAAATCGATGCACGGGTTGCTGGCTTCTAAGTGTTTACATAATTTTCTGTAAGATACACACAATGTTCGGCTCATGTCTAATTGGTACCATTTCTGGATGGAATGCAATGTCCCTTACAAATTGTAGGACCTTTGAAAATCATTTTAAGTAGCCTAATCGAGTCTTTCTGTATTTTCTCCGATAAAGGAAGTTGTTTGATGTAGTTTATTTTTATGACACTGAAGCCTCATGTTTTAATTGGGCACTTTTATGCTCCAAGGCTTTCTGTTTGCAGTATTGGATTGTGCAGTGTTCAGTGTTTCTCTGCTTCTTTTTGTTCAGTACACAAACAGCAGATACCTAAATTCTGCTCTCTGAATACACCTGAAAAACTAAGGAGACAGCAGCAGTGGTAGGATGGTGGACTGTTCCCTTCCTGTAAACCATTTCTACCTGTGCAAAACTGTGCAGCCCTGGTTTTGGTAGCACTTGGCATTGTATTCCAGGGATACTAACACCACCACAAAGTGAAAGTCGATGAAGAATTAGAACTGATAAGAAGCAGTGGTGAAAAAGATCAGTCCAGGGGCGGTGGTGGCTTTGTCTCATGTTCTGTGGGACTTTCTGGACACTACTCCAGTTTCTAGGACTGGGGCCAGAATGAAGTGTTCGTCAACGGTGCTGTCACACATGATAAATGGAAAGGTAAGACAATAGAATGTGATTGTAAACAGGGCTCATGAGTCTTATAACCACAATATTAAAACCCAGCTCTTAAGTATTTTATAGCTGATTTTATCTTCTGTATTAAAGCACGTGCACACACGTGCGCGCACACAGAGACTACAGCAAGTGCCAGAGTTTTGATACCCACTTTGTCATAGCAGTGCCACTGATGACATGATCGCCCCATTTAGTTACAGGAGATATTTACTGGGCTTTCTTCTGTCTGTCCACTCACAGGAGATGCTACTATACGCGTCCTTCTAAATTAGGTGGCAAAATTAATTAGATTTAATTGTTTCTTCCAATCTATTCATTACCTGTGCAACTAACAAAGTGTGACACTACTAGAGGGAGAGGTTTTATTATTCTTAAAAGCACCAAAGCTCTGTCTAGCATGAAAAAAAAAAGATGCTTTGATGAAAGGTTGCACATTGCATACACTGCCTTTTTGTACTTCCCATAGCAGCTAGGAAGAATCACAAAATGGATTTTTCTTCTCCTTGTCATATATATATATATACATACACACACACACACACACACACACACACACACACACACTTACTGGAAGTCTGTAGGGTATCTGCCATCATTCTCTGGCTGCCAGTATCTTAAAGCATTGATAAACTATGAAAATAGTACTTGGTTTTTCAGGGTCTCAGATTGCATTTAAAATTGGGTCTACCTGAATCCTTCTTGTGTAATTGAAAACTCTCTTTTGGACTTGGTTCAATAGCATCTGAAGGTACCTAGGCAAGTAAAAGGTTGCACTGGATTGGTAGAAGTCAGAATCATGACAGCAGCAGGGGTGATGAACTTATTTTTGTGAAAGAATGAGAGTGTGCTGTAATTCTGGTCACAGACTACTTTTGCCTGCTGCTTTTTGTGCTTTATTTTCTGTGCTGATGTATTGGGGGAGGTAGATGTATTTTTTATAAATGTGTGTATATGTGTGTGTGTGTGTGTGTGTGTGTGTATATGTATACATATATATATAAAATATATCTCCTCATGAGAGTGAAACAAAATCAAGCCAGGGAGATACAGACTCCTTAAAAGAGATTAGAGATCAGAAGGACACAAAGTAGGTACTGATGCCATCTCTGGAGAAAGTGATTATATTTGAGAGGAATGAGGGAGATAATGCCTGTGTCTCAAAAATATTGCTGCTGCGATGCTGCGTGGCACAAAAGCCTTATTTTAATGTCTCATCATGCTGCGTTAGCACGTTTTGAAACCCATATCAAATATCTTAGCAGGTGACAAGGACTTTATGTCCCAGTGTGCTGGGAGATACGCACAGCCAACATCTATCCGTGGTTCAGCACTTAGCTCCCTGGTGTAACTTCTGAAGAGTCCTTGGTTTTGTACTGTGGCATACTGGGTCATCTGCAACAGCAGACAGCTTGAAATGCAAGCAGGTATCTAGTTCTGCATCTTCCAAGTCAGTGTTTCATTAGTCTCTGTGGCATCTACAATAGATCCTGGAGGAAGCCTCAAAACATCAGAAAGAAGAAAGATCTGAGGTGCAAGGGAAGGCTTTGCTTTCCCCACCATGTTCCTGAAATTACTGAGCAACAGAAACACTCTTGCTGTACGTGGAAGACTGTCAAGTAGCATTTCTGAAAAGGAAAACTTCTCTGTAACACAGAAAGGCAGCAGCAGATTTTACTTGAGTGCAATGATATGTTTGTTTCTATAAGATTTCTATCTGGTATAAAATTCATAAGTCATGAAAGCATAAGCTCAACTTTTTCATCAGTGGTTACAACAGAAAGGCAAATGTCAGGAAGTAGGAGAAAAATGAGAAACAAAACAGGGAGTATCACTGTGCTACTGTACAAGTCCATGCTGTTTCTCCAGCTTGTGTGTGGTGTGCAAGGTCTGGTCCTCACAGCCCCAAAAGGAGGTAACAGAACAGGGAGAGGTCTGTGGAGGTAGCAGGGACAGAGAGAGTGCAGAACTGGCCTCCTCGGGCTGCAGGTGATGGGAGGGAAAGGAAGCATGGTACAGGACAGTCAGCTCACAAACAGCATGATAAAGGTGAGGATGGTTGTTACTGCCTCTTCCACTGTGAAGATTTGGGAATACCAAGTTTAGGTAGTGGGTGGACAACAACAGAAAACTGTCCTACCCTGCACACAAGAGCCGTGGGCTTCCTTGCTACCAAATGCTGTTTATCTGGGTTCAGCAGGATGTTGGAGAAGTTAATCATAAATCAATTAACTCCATCCATTAACTCCATTAACTCAGCAAGCAGGAACCATTTACGAAGTCTCTGATTAAGAAAGTGCTGGAAGTTGGGTACATGTACTCGCTCTGTCCCCATATACTTCCTGGCTGCTGCAGGTGGATGTCTGATCTCGTGCTGCACAGCTGCTTCTAGAATAATGTCATAGTTCTCAAGGCTTCCAAGTTGTAAACTTTCGTGTTGTAACCCTTGGAAATATCTCCATGCAAATTGAAAACAATTTGAAACCCCCCTTAAGAAAGGGGGGTAAGCTAAATGTCTAAGTTATATAATTTATAAAGTGCTCCAATACCACAGTGATGCATGCTAGAAAACCTTTAGGGTAGATGGGGCTGCTGTCAGGGTACCTTAGAAGTATGTGGCCTGTTCGCCTCCTGCAAGGAGCTGCTAAAACAGCATCTGCGAAGAACTTCAGTGCAAACCAGAGCCCAAAGCAGTCTCACATCAGTGTTGTATTACAGAGGTTTTCACTATAGTTCTAATTGGCAAAAATCTGTCATGACTCTGGGCAAACACATCAACTTGCAGTTGAACAGATTTCTTTGTCCATTTTTTTGTAATTTTGTTTAACACACGATGAAAACAGTAGCTTAAATCATGGTTTACAAAATTTCTGTATCTCATATTTTTTAACTGATCGGAACATGTGCCCATACAAAAGCAAGGACAGGCAGAAGAGGAAACAGGAACAGCTCCATGGTGTACAGCTGTGGTTTTGTGGAAGGAAAGGAATAGGGGGAGGAGTTTCAGAGAGCCACTTCCGAGGTTGTCAAGGTTACAGGTGCTGTTGCTTCTGTAGGTGACTGGCTTGGGCATTCTCTCCTGAGAATTGGCATTAGCTGTTTTCTTCTAAGAGAACAAAATTTGCATTTTAATTAGATTGTTGCCTTTGTCAACACTGAAGCATAACATAAGTAATTGGAAACTTTTCATAGGACCAGTGTAAGGATTTAAAAAACCAAAAAACAATAACAGCATTTACCCAATAATATTTTGAAAACTTTAGTTTTTTACTGTTTCAGAGATGAGGATCCCATTATAATCTCTCAATGAATTGACCTCGAAATCTGCCTTCCTAGTTTCTTAGATCCCAGTATAAATGTTTCTAGGATTTCTAGGAAGCTCGGATTCACCGTTTGAGATGCGTGGAAGCCAAGAGCTTCGTGCCAGTTGGGTGCTCAGTGTGAGAACTGAAGATTTGTACTGAACTTGTTGCTTTGAGACATCGCTGCAATCGCAGCAACTGTGCCTTCACCCTGGGAAAGAAATCTGTGCTGATACCAGCATGGTATGGCTCAAGTGGAGTCTGACAGCACCAGCTGTATACTTCGGGAAAACAAACAATGTCGTGGTTGATTTCAAGCTGCACTTAGAATTGATACAATACGTCATACTGAATTTTCTGCCAGATTTAAGAGTGATATAGCAAGATCTTCATCTGCTGTGAGGATATGCAGCACCATTGAGTGCCTTAAAGCTATATAAGTATATACAGTTGGGGATGGGGCCCAGGGGGTTTATACTATACAGCCAGTGCTGCACTGAACGAGTACCAGGTGCTGAAGTTGAGCAGAGTAGTGGTGTTGCCAAGAGGAGTTTAGAAATCAGGCAGCCTCCTTTGTAGACCAAGGAGAAGAAATTCACTACTTCTGCAGCAGCAGCATCTAGTAAGAAAGCCCACCGCTGCTGTGGGATTAGAACAGCCCCAATTTACTTTGAAATGCTTTACATGTGCTGTCAGGTAATTTTGCAAACTTAAAAACTTAAAAATGACTCACCTTTTTTGATGGAAATCTGACATTTTTGTCAAATCAATATAAACTGCCCAGCATTAAGCAGTAGTTTCAGCAACTGCCATGCCTTCAGGGTAGCTTGGCGACACTGAATTTGGAGGAAACTCAGTTGATTAGAGCATGGTGCTAATAACACCAAGGTCATGGTTTCGATCCCTGTACAGGCCAATCACTTAAGAGGTTGACAAGATCATCCTTGAGGGTCTCTTCCGACTCAGAATATTCTGTGATTCTGTGAAATGTTCTTCTACCTCCCTCTGCTAAGCTTGAGACTGAGGAAATGGCACTCCTGAGTTCTCAACACCAGTTTTTGTGTGTCTGCCGTATATCGTGACCCTCCCACTGTCTGCTCAAAATCTTCAATTTCTCAGTTTCCCCACTGTCCTTTTAGGTAGGCAGAGGACCATTAGAGGCTTCATCATCATCGTCCCTGGCAGAAGATCCCCAGGGAAGGGCTACTGGGGGCTCAAGTGCAGCCAGGGCAGCCCTGCACCGAGGGCCCACTGCTGCTGTCCCACATATACTCTGTCTCTGCAGGCTGGTTGCTTTGGGCCAGTCCAACCATCTAAGTCTGGGTTCTGTGACTGCTCCTCAGAGGAAAAGGAAATGGATAGGGATGAGAATTGCCTGCTTGGTGTGGAGGCAGCCACAGGAAATCAAGAACCAGAACTATCTCATACAGCTTGAAAATTGAATGAGAGTTTTGGGTGAAGCTCAGAGGTTTTTTTCCCTAGAAGTCAGAGGCTTTGGAGAAATTATAAAAGCAGAGTTGTGGAATTATATCCCTGTGTTTGGACACTATATTATACTGACATTTATGTGCATGATATTGCAGTAATACAGTCAGTTCAGCCTTTTTATTGATGACCTTTTCTGTAACATTAACCACAATATTGTGCGCACGTGATATTGCGAAGAAAAAGGTGAGGGCAAGGATGCCAGTTGACTATTGCCAGTTTAAGTATTATAAGGTTTGAAGTTGCAGTAAGTATGGATGCAAATGCAGAACCAGAAAATAGGCAATTTTCTACAGAAAAGTTTCGTGATACTGAAAAAACATTTGTTGTTGTCATTTATTTTTGTTGGGTCCCTTTCTCAAGTAGATGGGTATTGCTCTTCTATAGGTTCACCCAAACAATGACTTTCCCCCATATTAAGTAGTTTAACAGTTGAGGTCTGTAACTTGTATCTTTACATTTAATAACTTTCTGATGTAAGAAGGACTCGTCACACATGGCATTAAGGTGTTGCTAATTGTGACTGGAGGCATTTGCATTATAAATCCTAGTGAATTATATTACGGGTTTTGCACCATTTTTACTTCATTGCCTGGTTGGTTTTTATAACCAAGTATAGCCTGTAACATTTACCTTTCCAGAATGAAATAAATCCTTCATAGGGGATTGACATTGCTTTTGTTTCTCTGGTGCCTTTTACATAGTGTTTAAATTTCAAGTGGTCTTGCAGGTTTCGTACAAATTCTCCATGGAAAGTAGATTCTGCTTTTAGTATTTTAACTTTTTTAACTCTTTATATCATATAGCTTTGTAATTCATAGGGCTGTTACAGGCCAGCAGGCAAAACATTCAGGTATCTTTATCTAAAGAGTAGGTGAACTTATCTTGGGATGAAACTTTTTTAAGGTGTAAGAAGAATATTATATTTCACTGAAACAGAATTATATAGATTAGCATTCAAGTGTTTTAAACAAAGTTCCACTGAGGATAGCATAGTTAACACTGCTTTATCTTGGCTGAAAGCTGGGGCATCTCCCAGTGTACAGTGGGACCCAGGAGCATGGCTTCCACCCCAAAGTCCTTATTCCTGTGTTGTCCAGCCCAAGATTACTTTGCATGGACAGACTGAGGCAACTGAAAACACAGAAGTATCACAGTAACATTAGGATAGTAAAGCAGTCAATTTTACATGAGATATGCTGTATTTTACTATCCATTCTGCATCTGAAGCCTTGAATGGGCAAGAAGCCACCCAAAACTATGCAAGAAGCCACATGTTAGAGATAATTGTCAACAGTCAATCCTAAAATTGGAATAGGCTGCCAGGGAAATGGTGGAATCCCTATCCCTGGAAGTGCTCAAAAGGCACATGAATGTGGCATTTGAGGACACAGTTTAGTGGAGAACATGATGGTGCTGGGTTAACAGTTGAATTCAACGACCTTAGAGGTCTTTTCCAACCTTAATGATTCTATGATGCTGCGCTCCTGTGAAAACAAAGTATGGGCTTAAATATTCAGGGTATTAATGGATGCAACCTGAGGAAGAAAATTTCTGCAAGTCTTGCAGGGCTCTTCTGGAGGGTTTCTCTTCAGTGAGGAAGGGCCTTCATTATGGCCCATTTGGCTTCTAATTCTCAGGGTGTTTATTAAAACTATTTGATTTGTGCTTTAAAATGTGAAGCATACATTTCTGTAGAAGTAGTAGTCGTGCTCTTTGACGTAGGTCTTAAGAACAGACCCCCAGCAAGGGAAAACTGAGCCCATCTGGCATATATTTACTTGTACGGCACACAGGTTGGCAGTCAGTAAGTGTTTTGCACGGCCATAGCCTTTAAGAATTTCAACAGTATCAGATAAGTGTATGCTGGCCCCTGCTACACATCCTGCCCGGATGGACAGTGGTACTGAATTGCTGTTGAGTGGCGAGGCTCTGCCTGAGCAGCTGCTGCGTGTGCTTAGTGAGTGGAAGGGCCAGGTTCCACTGAGGACATGAGAGTGTTTAGACAGATGGTTGGAGGGTTTAGTGCTGCTCTACAAGTGCGTGTGGGTTTCCAAGGCAGAAATAGACTTCTTTTTTAACAGAGATGTAGAAAATGCAGCCGTTGCAGCTTTCTGCAGGAGAGAGATTTGCGGATGTCTATTGAAATGGATCAGATCTGTCTTGTGAACATTGCGCTGGTGGATTTTCTCCTGCCTCATCCTTGGAAATGAAGTTATTTCAGTGTACTATGAAAATAGGTGTTTGTAGGTGACTTACATAAAATTGAATATTTCTTTTATACATGAAAAGTGTCTTCATTGAGAAGAGGCTGGAGCTATTCCACTCTGTTGGAAAATGACTATATTCTCACGAAATGGAAAATAAACTAATCTGATACTTTGATTACTACACAAACTAAAGCACTTGTTTCCAATGGGAAAAAGCTAATAACATTTATAATCATCTCTCTAGTAGCTTACAGCAGCACTGTTGCATTATCAGTAGCTGTCATTTTCTGTAGCTCAAACCTGTATTGATCTGTGCCGTCAGTGTATCTCCAGGTCTCTGTCACAGTTGCATGTTTCACAGAAAGGCTTTATTGCACCTTCCCATGGAGGGCAGGACAGTCTGTACCAAAAACATCCAGCCACTTCGAAGGGCAGCGTCCTACCATTCTTTGCTGCTTTTGTGCCTTGTGCACGATGCTTGTGTTTGTTTAATATGCCCAGTGTTCCTCACTTTGCATTAGGTTTTCTGTGTTCCGGCCAAAACTGCACTAGGCTGGATTACAGTGTGCTACTGGTATCGCATAATGATCTCTTTCCTTCTTTTAGGCCCAAACTGCTTTGCAGAAACCCTTGTCATTCCAGCAGGCCGGGAGGTGAAAACTGATGAATGCACTATATGTCACTGTACTTACGAAGAAGGCACGTGGAGAATTGAAAGGCAAGCGATGTGCACTAGACATGAATGCAAGCAAATATAGGAATTCTACAAGTCTACGTACTTTTCGTGGTTTTTATAAAATATCTCACAGCAGTGAGCACCCTAGATGACCCAGGAAAATCTGAATGAGAAGATTCTGGAAAGGAGCAAAGAATAAAACACTAATATTTTGTTTTTCAAAGTAACATAATACTGCAAGCAAAGAAGTGCATATATTTAAAATGTTTGGACATAAGAATACCTGTCTTAAATGTGTTATTTTCACAGTGAGTACACTAAAATACACTCAATAAAATATTCTATGTATTTCTATAATATCATTATAGAGCTTAAAAATAAATGTTTTATATAGACAATGCAGATTGAAGTACTGTATCATTGCCTCTCCTGTTGTATACATGCGCCATGACTAAAACATTACATTTCTATTCTAGTTTCACCATATGTGGGTTTTCTTACCTTTTTTTTTGTTTTGTTTTGGGTTTGGGTTTTTTTGCTGTTGCATATTTTGAGTTTAGTGGGGCAGGAAAGAGTCAGCATATGACAAGACTTTGACATTCGCACTTTTGGAAAAAAATAGAGTAGACTATGCTTTCTGAGAAAGTGTGTTTATTTATGAATATAAATGTGTTGTAATGTAGAGGTACATCAGCTCCATCTCTTAATTCTACTGATGCTCCTGCCTCCTACTCCACAGCCAAGATAACTTGGAGCAGTGGCTAATACAAAACTGGTCTCTCTTAGCAGTCGTTATAAAAAATTAATCAGACAAATTCAATTCTTAATATTAACTTCAAGATAAAGAATTTATCAGCGGGGCAAATCTCTCTGTGATATAAACCATATCGCATCACGTAGCTGGTGGAAATGACGGTAAGTAACCACACAGCATCGTTAATGTGATGCATAATGGACCTGGGGAAGTGCAGCTTGGAAAGGCTACAGCAGCCAAACAAGCCTTCACTGATGTGGCCACATTGTTAATTTGTGGGTAGGAGAAAGGTTTGTATTGAGGAGAAAGGTTTAGAATTAGGTCTTTGAATCCATCAGAGGACTTTTATTATGGAATCTGAGTCTGACTACATGTGAGGTGAATCACATCTCCGTGCTTAAGCCACCAACAGCCTTTGCTTAAATTCATTGTGGTTTTAGTTTAGTTTATCACCAACTCCAGCGTTCCATTTGCTTTGAATAGCCATTAAGGCAACGGCTCAAGAAAACGCTTAAATGTGGCTTTACATCTAAAATGTAAATCTGTCTATCACTGGGCATTGTTTGGGAGTAAAGGAGGTATGTTTTGTCTAAAAATCGTAATAAATTTTTAAGTATACCTATCTATTTCATAAGAGTCAGGAGTCATATGACAGAAAGCTAGCCCCTAAATCAGTCAGGCCCATGCTTCATGGGCCTCTGCTTACTGAAATCAAGTATCTGCGCAGCTCTGAGAAAGTGCCATGAGTGCCAGTGGTCTTAGTCTATGCACGACTTCTTGAGACAAGTGGAAGTATACCCATACAGGAAGGAGCTGTGCAAATTGAGCAGAGAAGGTGGACTGTGTGGAATTGCCTTTTCAAATAGACTGCTTGGTGTCTAAGCGACACATGCTTTTTCAGTGAAATTGTGAGAAACTCAGAATTTTTGTCTTTCAGTGTATGGCCATAATGTTCAAGTTCTTTGAAATCTTACCTTAGGCTAGTCACAGTTTGCTTCTCCTTCACTGGAGGTTCTTGTTAAGCCATATACCTAGGCCTTGAATTTCTGTTTTTCTGGAGACTTTTGTCTTTGTTGAAATAGTGAGTGCAAACTTAGAATGTATTTTAGTATGGTTTTCTGGTGTAGCTTTTGTAAATATTTTCTATTGCACATTTTTTCCAAAATATTTTTGTGTCTCTTAGTCCTGGTACCAACATGTTTATGTTGTTTTTACATTGTTACATTACATTTTTACTGTAGTAATAGGTTGTTCCTTTCCGTTTTGTATGACACTTCCTGGGCTCGTTCGTCTTGACACCCAGTGCTGTGGTGATTTCTTTGAGAGATTATATTTTGAGATATAATTGTCTTTCTTTTTGAGAAACGAACTTCACGTCTTTTTAGTTTTTTTGTTTGTTTGTTTGTTTGTTTTAATGTAGTGAAGTAGAAGTTATAACAAGCTTTTCACCTTCTTTATGCTTAGATCACTGGCCACATCCAGCTTTGGTGTAGTTTTACCACACAGGAGCTCTTTGGTTATCCCTGAAATGGAGTGAGTCTAAGTGACTCTTCCTGGGCAGATCCCACTAGCCTTGCCCAGTCGTGGAACCAACCCCAATTGTCACACAGTGTGCTTTGGGATAACCCTAGTAGGGAGCTAAGCACCATACAGCCTCCCATAGCCATCACTTACTTCCCCGCTGCCCACCCACAGTGGGACAGGGGAAAAAAAAAAAGGAAGAGTAAAAGCAAGAAAGCTCATGGGTCAAGGTGAAAATAATGTAATAAAGAGAGAAGTGAAAGAAAAAAGAGAAAACAAACCAAAAGAAATGGCACAACGACCATCACTCACCACCTCCTGCGAGCAAAGCAGTGGACAGCCAATTCCCAGCTTTAACTCAACCTCACTCCTCTCCATTTTACTGCCGAGCAGGGACTGTATGGCATGGAATATCTCTTTGTTCAGTTGGTTCAGGTCACCTGCCGGGTTGTGTCCCCTCCCATGCTCTTACGCACACCCCATTCTACTCACAGGGGATGAGTGAGAAGCAGAGAAGACCTTGACACTGTTCAGCACTCACTGTTCAGCAGTAGCCAAAACACTGGCGTGTTTCAGCATGGTCACAAATCTAAGCCCCAGACATCACTGTATTGCCTACTACAAAGAGTCCCATCACACAGTGGTACTGCCAGTGACCCCAGCACAGAGGCAAACATGCCAGAAGACCCTGAGAGCCAAAACTACAGCCGGTAACTGCCCCAAGCACCACGTGGGCCTTTGGCAATGGAGCTGGGCAGCGGAGATTTCCGGCCTGCTGTGTAATGTCACTTCACATACAAACACTTAAATTTTTTTCTTTACAGGAGTAGATAACGAAAATGTGAAAATTAAAAGATTTAAAATTAGCCATTATGGAATGCAGCTGGAAACCATTCATCTTTAAACTAATTTAATCTCAAAACAGAAAACAACCCTGGAACTGCTGTGGTGGCCACATGTACTGATCTAAATGTCACGCTTCGGTTTTGTAATATACCTGTTCAAATGTAACCTCAGAAGTAAGAGGAAAGCTATCTGCATCATTTCCAGTGAACCAAACTCCAGGGAATATTGCCTTCCCTGCTGAAGCCTAGGTGGTCAGCTGGTTTTTGCTTCAGTGCAGACAGGATTATGCATCCTGCACATGAGGAGTTCTCCAGCTTTGCAGGTGGGTTGTGTCTATTAAAGCTGTATTTCCAGACACACTGAATAATTTTGTATTTGAAGGTCTGTTGCTTGGATATTGCATATTCTTCTCAGATGTTCTCATGTAGCTACATTGGCATGAATATGAAATTTCTGCTTCTGCTTCACTTGTTTCTGCGTATTTCCCAGTTGAAATCAAGACAAATTAATTCTTGGTGTGTCAGCAGGTGCCTGAAGAGATTATGTTCTGGATGGTTTCAGGTCATTATAAAATTGCACAGTTAGTGTGCCATAGGATTCTTTATAGTACTCATTTAAGCCACAAAAATGGAAGTGCTGATATTCACTTAAGTACTTATATGAGATTTAAAAAGGAAAAGAGGAAAAAGAGAATATATGAGAGACAGATGAAGTGAGTGTTACAATAGGAATGTTCAAAAAAAGAAAAATAGTATGTCAATTATCAGTTACAGAGAACTGGAAATACTGATATGGAATGTTAATTAACCAGTAATAGGAAAACACTGACACAATTAGTATCGCAAAAGCTGATGTTTGAAAACAATCAATTCTCAATTTACCAGAAATATTTGTTACGTTGTTCTTGTTAGGTTCACTTGGGGCTATGAGCTACTGGTAGTGCTCCTTCTGTAACACTTAACAGTTTCCTGCATTTAAAAAGATCACCGCTTTTAACAAATACACAGCATAATTAAAGTTATTGTTGAAAAGAACGGACAGATTATACCAATAGTATATCAAGTTATATAGAATATAGACTATATCAATGGAATATCAGGTTAGTCTTGGTGAATAATAGTAATCTGTTGATTGTAAATGCTGCATTTGCCGCTTACATTTGTCAGTAGTCTTGTCAGTTTAGTAGAACTTAGGAAAATAGCCTACTTCACATTTCTTTGGCAGAAAGGGGAAAATATCACCTAAAATGGTAAGCATACTCCTTCCAGCAGGATTTAGAGCCCTGCTGCAGACTTCAAGCAAACTGCAGGACCATCTGCAAAAGTGGAGTATGCTGAGTGTTTCATAGATTTTACCATGTGGAGAAGAGGTGAATTTATGAAAAATGGTGAAAATTGGAATGCAAATATCACTTCACACACAGTGCAGAAAAACAGCAAACACATACCAAATGTAACATGACAAAATGAAAGCAAGTTTAACATGTCCCTGTTCTGGGCATAGATAAACAAGGAAAACTTTTATCCGTGGTTTTGTACACAAATTTATTTTTTCTAGTTCCAACCATACAAGGAAGTAAACCTAAAATATTTTAACAACAAGAGATGTCTATTTGTATATATACAGCATGTACGCATTGACAAATGAGAATTCTTTTCTTGGCCAAGCCAGCATAAATCAAGAGGAATTCAGAAGCTCAGGTTAATACTTTTGACTGAAATCAGGATTTTTTCCACAGATTGCACGTATAATAAAGTTTTTGTACTTGACTGCAGTCAGTGAAATCCTGGTGTAAAGTGCTTTTGTTCGTAGTAGGCAGAATTAAAGACAAACCTTTATAATCACTTAAATTTTTCCAGTAAGCCTTAGAGGGTGTGCAAACTTTCTGAATCAAAGTAAACTTCACCTATCAAGAGGACCAAAACCCACTGTTTCTATACGCTGCTAAAATCCGTAAATGGATACATGGAGAAGAAAGTCAATGTTCTGGTGTTTATAATACCCCAGTGAAAAATACATCAGCTTTATTCTCCCTCAAAATATAGATACAATTCCTTAAATGCCTTTAATTGATGAAATTGTCTGCCAAACAGAGCTTTCCATTTATGATATAAAGGAAGGCAAATTATAAAAATGTCAAAATGCTGCTTAACTTAAATGGCTATTTCCTTAAAAAGCTGCAGTCCTTTCAGAGGGTAATTCTCAAATTAATTTGCTATCCATGCCACAGTAAGGTCCATGTGCTGATATTACTTGTTATCATATTTTTTGAACAAAGTCTATATTTTCACAAAAGCAATACTGCATACTATGCTCTCTCTTTAGCCATTGATAATTCAAATGAATGCTAACTTATTTAGTGCTGTTGTGAGTGGGAAGTCATGGAGATAACATAGACATGCAGTGCTTCAGCCTGATGTAGTGCCCCAGTGGTCTGTTCAGTTCTAGTTACTACAAGAAAATAAGGAATAGGTGGCCTTTAGTCATTCTAAGGATTACAGTAAAAGAGAGTTCAATTTTGTAACTGCTAAACATTTTGTAACATGTTCTTTGCCAGCTATTTATTTTCAAATGACATTTCATAAAAAGAGCTATTTTCAAATGGTATTTCATAAAAAGAGCTACTTTATATATTGTGCTAGTTACACTGTTTATACTAATGTATGAGCAATAAAGTGTCACTCTGTAGAATGCTAAAAATGCTTGCTTTCCATTTTTTTCCAAGTGCCTCAGTTACATATGTTTTATATACAAATTACTTTATTCAAACTGGAAAGGCAAATAATACAGTCTTAGTATTTACTTTCAAAGGTACTGTTTTCAGTTTTGTGTTCTTCAAATCAAAATATATTTGGAGCTTCAGGTTCTATTATGTTAACAGGATATTGGTGGGAAACTTACAGCATAGTATCTTAAGATAATACATCATATTGAGAAATTATTTCTTAGTTGTGTTTAAACAAAAATATTTATTTTTAGTCTTTTTTTTTCAGAGTAGAGTTTCTGAAGACATACATATTTACGTCTGTGGTCCATATTTGTGCTTGATAAAACAAATACCTACCACCCTCATTTTCCAGATAAGACAAAGAGGTAAAAATGGCCTTCGCATCTAGGTCTTTGTTATGCATGACCTAGATAGAAAAAAAGAGCTCAGTGGAAAAAGAGTATAAACTCTGTAATATTTATTAAAAACTGAGGAATTTGCAAATACAAAACAAATAGGATTTTAAACAGAAGTCCATTAACGAATACCAACTTAAATACAGTTGTTAATGAATTACAAGGAATGCATTCAGCCAACCACTTAGGAATTCTCAGCAGTCTTACAAAAGTAAAGATTGTATCGTATGATATTTTATGTGACTGCTTGTTTTCTTCAGGTAAGAGCAGAAGTCTTATACTCAATATGGTGTATCTTAAAGATGGACAGATGACTGACCCAAGTGGAATTTAACATTTTTTGGGAAGAAGTTACCAACCAGTCAGTAGTGATATGATAAATAATCTTCAAAGAAAGTTTTTAGAATGTTTTTGCATCTGAGGCTACATGACCTTTCAGGGCTGGATGTACATCAGAAGCTGTTACACTATAATCCTCTTACCTAACAACTGAATGGACAGGTAGCTGAAAATTACTGTATAGACTCCTTACATCAGCCCGTGTGGAGAGAAGCTGAGATTTATCAGCCAAGGACTAAGAATGCAAAATGCCTCTACTTTTGTATTCAGATAGTTTTGTGATTCAAATAGTTATCTGTTGGTATTAACCTAGCAGGTATTCAAGACCTTAAGAATTAAGTAGTCCTAAGTGGTATGACCTAAAACATTTTACCAACATGATGATAAGTCACTATTTCTTATAAACGTGTATTCTATTTATGTAAACAAACTGTACACATTTTAAAAATATTAATACATGAACATACATAAGAGCTTTGCAAATCCCTCAGATGTTAGCACTTTTTTTCTCCATATATGGTGCTGTCACACCAAATATGGTAAATTCCATTTTACTGCATACAACTAAATGTGGAAAATAAGGGACATTAACAAAAAAAGTTACATTTGAAATGTGTAGAATGCATCTTTATCTGTTTGAAAAAGAGGATTTTTTCACCATTCTGAGTTGATGAAAAAGTTGTATGTATTTTTTACATCATCTGTTTTGTACACTATGCTTTTCAACACTTTTCACTCCATTTACATACAGGAGACATGTCCATCAGTTATATTTTAATATGACCTATGTGCAATAATGTTTTAAATACACTTCTGTGGCTCCTTGTATAAATAATACAAGACAAAATAAAGCTGAAATCTAAGCTTTGTTAATTATTAAGAAGTAGTGCAAAAATAATACACCAAACCAGAAACCAGTGCATGATCGGAACAAGTGTTCTGAGTGTAATACCTTGTTTCCTCTTGGATCGTGTTATGTTGTTTGATGAAGTCTGAACTGTCACTTGCAGGATGAAAAGACTAGCAGCGTTATGCTCTTGGCAGAAAAAAAGCAGGATTTGAGCTACTTGGTTATGACTATCCTGAATCATACTTCAAGTTGGCAATGGTAGCCTTTCTTTAGGATAGATCTTTAATTAACAGCACTAGTGTTCAGTAAGCAAAGGTAATTAAGACCATCCTTCCTTTTTTTCCTTGTTACTGGGTTTTGCCTGTGTTAATAATGACTTCTTAGTCACTGCTGCACAAATCTTCAGCAGGATTTTCAGTATTTGGTTTGGTTTATCTTCATTTGTTGGGGCTGGCATAGTTACTGGATCCTCAGTGGCTGTTATTAGCTCACCATTTTTTGCCACTGCTGTTGACTGAAGGAAGTTTTAGAGGTTGTGAAATGTAAGAGAGAAGGAATTCTCTGCAGGTGATGTCAAAAGTTTGTGTTTTTCTATACATTAGTACAGGCAGACCAGGATGGCATTATGGGAAAGAGAAAGCTTTACAGGTAACTAAAGGCATTTTTCAAAATTTCTGTTTGGAAAATCCATCATCTTGTGTACCAGAGGAATAATTATACTCTCTTTATGGAAGATTATAGGCACACATTTTTAGTAAAACATTCAGAATTTTCAGTTTATTTAATTGGAGCATAGTAGACTTCTCTTACAATGGGATCAAAAGTCTATTTGTCAGAAGCATTGGTGTCTAACAGAAAAATGAAAAAGAGAAAGGAATCTGAAGTAGGGACCTATAATGTATTTAGCCAGCTGCTGGAAAGTTTCTTCAACTGTTAAATTTTAATTGTTTCAATCTTTTCACTAATGGAAAACTCCTGTTTCTCTATCTTCAATTTTAGTGTAAAAACATGTTAGCAAAATACTCTTATCTTTACAACGTGTTTTACATACTTGTCATATCACACTCACAAACTGAAATGGACGCAACGTCTTAATTTGTTCTTGTGTCCTATAAGCTAACTAGTATTTTGCACTTTCTTATGATTTTTAAGACTATTTCAAAATTCTTTTGAATAATGTATTTCGTTTTGAACTTTGAAGTTTTTATGCTTCTATAATATAAATAATCGCCATACTGTGAGAAAGAAATGAAGAAAACCAAATTAGAACTGACTATTCAGTATCTAGTCTACTAAAAATACCACAGAAATCAAGCTCTGCAGAATAAAAATATTTCAGAAAGTTACTATAGGATATAATATCAAATTGTCTCTCCAGAGAAGCACTGAGAAACATGACATTTTGTACTGTATTAATCTCACAGCTGCATATGATTAAATATATATATTTATAAAGCATATAATTTATATTTAAAAGTTTTGATGACCTGACAGCGACTCCATTGCCTATGTTGAGTAAAATTTAATGGTGGATCAAACACGTTACCAAAATATTCAATTAACTTATTCTGGAATAGCATGCTTTTAACATAAAACAGGGCTTTAAAAGCAAAAAAACATTTAAGTTAATACAAATTCATATGAAATCATTTCTAAGATGTTTGCACTCATCAATTCTGTTTATTCAAGGCTTCTTTACAGAGGCAAAAGACTAAATGGAATGACTAATCATCAGTAATTCCATGTGTTTAAGACATTGCCTCTAAAAAATCACTCAGTAAAGGGTTGTGCCCAAGGCTTATCTAGTACCTGATGAACAAAATTTTGATATGTTTTACCACCCATGTTTCTTGCAAAAAAGATTTTTCAAAAGATAGATACAGCACAGAGTGACTAATCAGGATAACATGTTTAACTGACTAATTCAGAAAGAGATCTAGACTAGAAAATGGGAGTAGAAGTTGAGACAATAGCTCAGTATTTACTGCCATTTTAAAATAAAGGCAGAGGTGGAAAAACAAGTCAGGATAGAGTTTGATACAGAAGAGCATGAGACTGATGCGTGGGGAAGAAAATTAATGCAAGTCGTGAGACGGAGATTTAGACTGGCAGATAATGCAGTACATAAAGGCTTACACCTAGTGCAGAGAGCAGATAGTGTGTGATGGCAGTGTGAGATGAATGATGCATTGCTCACAGAGCACTGCACAACAGCATCGAGGAACAGAACTACTGGAACACTGAATGAAACTAGATATTCTAAAAATAATAAAGGAAAGAGAACAGGTCTAACTGAACATCCTGCTAATTTGCTGTATAAAAAGTAAAAAAAAAAAAAGAGTGAACTTGTTTATGAAACCTGCAGACAGTATGCATAGGTTTTTTTATTTCTCCATGCTCTTGGGCATACTCCATAACCTCTTGCATTCTGTCATATGCTTATCAAGACCCAAAGACTAGAAACAGATGCACTTTTCAAAGTTTAATGTACTTTAGGAAGTCTAAGTAACATCTGTTTGCATGTTCCAAAATAGAACTGGCCCATGAAAGGGTTACACAGATGATAATCTGAAGTTTGCAATGTATCTGTAATGACAGCCTGTGACTGGTAAAAAATGTATTATAATTTTTTCAGAAAAGTAAAAATAACCCAAGGAACCACAGAACAGCTTATCAGACGTCTGTACTATGTAAAGATTTCATGAATGAAGGAATGCTGAAAACATGCAGGTAAGCGTAAAGTAATACAATCTGATGTGTTTTTTAAATTATGTAAACGTAATTAATTTGAAAACACCTGGTATGGTAGGAGATCCAAATTTAATAAAGTAAAAAAGACTGTGATTAGAATGAAATTTAAAAAAGAGTACTGAATGAGGCTTAGAAGGGAAATAAGAGAGAACTTGCTAAAGGGATTGCTCGTGAGCTTGCTTTTAGACAGACTTTACTAAATATTTCCATGTACAAGATTATCAGGAAAAAATCCCAATGAACTGTGCTGACAATAGACATGTGAGAAGCTGTGAATAAGGGCAACATGTAAATAGGCAGGTAGAAACAGAAGAATGAGAAGGGCCTGTATATTTGTCTATTAAAAAGGGCTGTGAGAATGAACAGTCACAATGGAAAGGGGAAGCATGTACTGTTACATCACTTGAGAAAGAGGTTCTTAGGACCAAAAGAAAAACACTAATGATGTAAAAGGCTCTGGTAAGGGCTCATCCGAAATACCATGTTAAATTCTAGTGACCCCTGTGTAGGAATATCAAAACCAAAGCAGGACATATAAGATACAGGTTTGCTTTCCAATGGTGAGCATCTGTAGTACAGAGTTCTGTTTCCTTGGGAGTCTTGTGTAGTCTTCTGAGGTTTTAAAGATTACAGAAGGTACATTCGTCAGGAATAATTTGAAGCTCAAATCTTGCCTTGAGGTAAAATGATAAGCAGAGGGTGATAAGAAATGTGTTTTGAATTCTGGGAAAGGAAATTACTGTTTTTACCAGGAGGTCAACTAGGAAAAAGGGTGTAATTTTGAGCGTCATGACGGAATGATATCAACTATGGGAAGTAGTCATCAGTCAAGTTTCAGGACTGACAGTTTCAGATTCTTGGGTGCCTCAGATGTGGAAGCTTGCCCTGTACATGCCAACAAGGTGTCTGTTGTCATCCCAGCTGAACAGGGATCAGCTTTTAGGGTTGACGCTGGTATAGGGCTATGTAGTGTTCCTGACTAGTGCAGGAGGTAATGGAGCATGAAAGCTAAGAAAACAATACTATTTTTTACTACTTATGTTAAACAGCCACCAGAGCTGATGTGAAAGTTGCGTTTTGAAGAAAAAAGAAATACAAATTAGTTTAGTATGGAGTAAAATATTCTGAGGAAAAGCCCAAAATAAAACTGCAGTCCATACAAAGCAAATCATCCTTAAGAAAGCCTGCTTTTCTAAACTTGATTTTCATGTATCTTTCCTTGAAATCGTCTACCATAATATTCTGTATTCGAATAAATATAATAAAGTTGTTATTTATATATATCCCTTTCAGATATTTGTCACTTTTGCTGAAAGACATGGGCCAAAATATTTTAGTATCTTCAGATGAAGACAACAAAATAAAAAAACAATCACATTTGGAAACATTTTTCATGTTCTGCAATTTTTGTCTCTATTTTCTTCCATATTATTTCTTCCCATAGCATATTCCATTCTGTAAACTGTCGTTCAATATATAATTTAGTGTTTTCTTTGACCATTTTAGGTCTGTAGGGAATCATGTCTGTAAAAAGCTTAAGCAAAGATTTATTCTCTATTTCTTGTCTTCCATTGTTCCTTTGAGATTTTCAGGCTCAGTATTTGGGAATCGTATGAATAACCTCTTCTTGGATGACATACAATCTGGCAAAACTGCTCTTTAAAACACCAATCTACTCCTTAGCATCTAAGGCTTGTTTTAACATGAGGATTGAAAGAAATAAAATTACCAGAATTCACTTCCCCCTTTCCTTTTTATTCTAAATGGATTACAAATATTTACAAATTTAGCTTTATTTCGCAAAGCTATTTTATCTATTATTCTTACTTTACTCAGATTCGGAATGCAGGATTTGAGCTTGCAATCAGATCAAAGCATTGCATTATCATGCCCCTCTTTAAAAATTTAAGAACAAAAATAATTGTCTTGTTTGTCACACTTTAAAATAGCACTTGAAACATACCTTGTCAGATTACAGATTTTTTATGCTAATTATAAAAAAACCCACCCACTGCTATCTAAAGATCTGAACTCAATCTGATTGGTTTTAATTTGAATCAGGCATAGAAATTTAGGGTCTGGCTTAAAATCTAAATCAGCAAGGTCTTATGAAAGTTCTACCCAGGTACTAACCTGATCTAGTACTTCTTAACTCCTAAACTTGGCAAGCTTTTCCCAAAACCGCCTGGCATAACAATTTTATAAAGTTAAATAGCAAAGTACTGAGTTCAATCAGAGCAAAAACCATTGTCCCAGTATTTAATACTTTGTGTGATAAATAAATTTACCACTTACCACCATAGTATGGATATATTAGAGCATTCACTCCATGGATATTCCCTGGATATTCCTGGGATAGCAGCAATCAACTCTGAAAGCGTTCAGGATTATACAAATAGAACTTTAAACACTTAACCATGGCCATTTTGCCTACATTAGGCATCTGTAGCCCCCCATCAATAGACTTGCAGCTTTCCCATCTACTATAGGTGTTTTTATTTAGGTGCACTTACATTCCAGATGTACTTTCCATCTATATTAAATATTTCTGTTCAATAGAAAAATAATGCCAAAAGTCTCCTGAAGCCAAGTTAAGTATAGGGATGATGATGATGATTTATCAAATATAATCATGGAAGACTAATGCCCTTACTCAGAGTTGTGCAAATACAATACTAGATAGGAAAACCATTCCTTTCAATCAGTGCAGAACCTGCAGCACAGAATCACAGAAATGTTAGGACGCTCTATTCCATCATATCTGTTCTATCTCCCTAGCCAAAGACAATGTTTGTTTTTAAAAATGCTTTATTTTCTCACGAGTTTTTATACAGTGGCTCCCCTTGGAATATTAAAGGGTTTATGTCATAACAGTTCAATTTAAAAATGTGACTTTGAGCTGACTAAAATACATCAAATACGTAACAAAAATAGACTCATTAGCAATCTGACGGTCTAACAGTAAAAGGTACCTGTGCTTCATATCCGGACAGTGCTTTTTTGTATAAAGGGATTAATTATATAGAGAGAAAGCTAAAAGGAAAAAGCAAAAAAAAAGCCTTTAATAGGCTACAAGGTTCAGTACACACACAAATTGGCAAAAACAAATTTATTCATCCCCTCTTAACTTGATCCCCTTGTCTGTATGGAAAAGATGAACTTTGATCATGAGCTTTTCTCACAAATTTAGAGGTTTTTCTCAGTGGATGAGATGGAAGCTGCTTAATGGGTACAGTGTTTCTTTAGACTCTCTCACCTTCTGGGATTCCAAAGTAGCATTTGTATACCTACTGTTTCTTAGTATTACGCCTGTACTTCCCTTCCCCTTTGTCCTTTCCCCTTTAAGAACCTTTGAATTAACAATTAACATGGTGCACAAGACTGTGCCTTCTGGTTCTTGAGTGTAAAAGCCAAATGCCCTCTAAAATTCTGCCAGATCAAAAATAATTCTGCCAGATCTGAAGTGATGGAAAGGCACTCCCATTGCAAAACAGCATGTTTGTAAGATAGCATGTGTTCAGTTTCCTCATTGTCTTGCCACTTTTCATACTCTTCATGTACACTGATAGTGTGATCTGCCTTACCCATAATGGCAATAGAATATTAGCAATTTCAACTGATAAAATTTTATATCCACTAAAACTTTTCTATTGATTTATTATTTTACTAAACAAAGTAAGTTTCATTTTTAATGTTATTTTACTTTATTGTGAGAGTAGCTTATAATGTTAGTTGCCTCTTTATTCTTCCATCTTCTGCACCTTGTTTAGTCTATGACATGTATCACAAGCACTTTGCTGATAAAGGCTGTTGTCTTTTTCTCTAAGGAAGCAATAATAACAAAACACAATCTGATTATAGAAGAATTATAGAAGACCAAATTCAATGAAAGAAAAGTCTATTTTTTTATTTGGTTTAAGATTCTACTCAGTTCTGATGCAAGTATTTAGGAGTTTTTTACCTCTTATAGATATCACGCGTCTACATCTAATTTTCAGTATACTTAAATATTTTATGGAAACTGTCATTTATTTGCAAATTCTAATGGCAAGGAAATGTAAAATTCTGGGCTCCTCCCAGATTTATAAGAATCTTTTCAAAAGAAATAAGCTACTCCCTCTCAACTTGCATGCTATTGTGGTTTCATAAGAATCAGGGTTTAAAACAGTCATCTAGGAACCCTAACAGCTCCAGCTTCTGAATTTTTCTGTTATGGACTCAAGTTTTTCCTCAAGAACAATCAATTAGGGCAGTATCTAGTGCTATTAAAGATTTCTGCTGATTCAGCCCCCTGCAGAAACATGTCAGTTCTTGAGCCTTACCTGCTCAACCTGTTATATTTTCCCAGGAATGTCTCTGACACATAGAGACAAAGGGAGATTTCAAGTACAGACTGAAATAAAAATGAGTTATGTTTTAGTAATCCATTTCCATGGGTCCACATTCCTTATCAACTGACAAGTATTAACATGTTATGGTGAAGACCTGGGAAATTATTAACTAGACTACAGGACTGCTCTCCATAACTGACGTTAGAGTAAGCTGCCATATTAAAAATAAAATTAACTGTTAACATGTGAATTTACGTCCTTATATTACAGGTTTTGCCTACCTCTGTCATGGAAGTAATTCTGAAAAACTAAATACTAATTAGAAATCAAAAAGTACTTTCTAAGACTTCAAGCCACTTAAGAACACGTAGTTTACTACTGGGTCATATAAAACTTTACATTCATCTAAATCTCTAACTGAAGAATTTCTCCTACTAATGTTCAGATGTTCTATAAAGCCTGCACGTTGGCTAAATCTCATTTATGTAGTCTCACTAACCTTAGATTAACCTTTAGTAACTATATATCGGTAAAGAGGCTTTTCAGTTACATCAGTGCTATCCACTACAAACACAGTTTTCTGACAAACACAACTGACTAATGGTTTCATTGTTTTTATGAAAAAAGAAATGAAGCTTAATTGGTGTAGAAAGGGATCTTTTCAAATTGCATGGCTTGATACATAGTCGCTAGTATAATACAACATATGGAAACTGGCCTTTTTAGAAATTAAATAATTAGAAAAAGTAAGTTCAAGAAAATATTGCAGATGTTCTTATGTACGTTCATCTCAACAATTATAAATAGCACCTCTAATTGTTTGCTTTAAATCAAGTCAACTCAATAGTTCTGGCAACTCAGTTTCACCCAGGTCTCCTTCAGGCTCCTTTTGTTTTAAAGAAATGGAAAATTATGAAATATTCCTCTTCTACTGTTGCCACTTAAAGGAAAAGTATTGAGGTTCATCTCATTTAACTTTTTGAAAATCAGACATCCAGCCTTAGTCTGTAATTTGGAAGCTATGTATAAAGACCAAGGCACATCTGTGGAGTGATTTCTACACCTGTTTTAGGTGGCTAGATGAAGGTTATCAGGGGAATTAAAGAATGCACTGTATCACTTTCCTTCCTATGTTACTGTGCAACAAGGGACATTATAATGGTTTACAATCAAAATTAAAAACATCTTGATCTGTCCACAGCCATAAAATGTTCTAAAGTTCTTTGAAATAATGTCAAATATGAACTCTTGAGTAGACTATGCTTTTGCTATTGTCATGAATTTCACATATCACTTTTACAGTCAAGAAACTTTATTATTAAGCTCTTACAATACCTTCTGCATATAAGCAGCAAATACTATTAACTATTATTCGTGGTCATTTCTAATCATTCTTTTAAAGCAAGGCAGATTTTTACCTGAAAACTTAAATTCTGTAGACTTCTTCTCTGCATTTTTACTGATGGCAGATGGACTTAAGTAATAGACACTCACAAAGTTCAGAAACAATTTTCCTTAGTGTCAAAAGCAGTGCTCCCTCGGAAGAAGTCTTATGAGAACTGCTGCAGGGGGCTGTTTGATACCAGGTTGTGAACTTACAGCAATTTTTAAGATCAGAATAAGGTGTGAGAAAAACTGTGGAAGATGATGAGGAACATATATGAAGTCAAAAGGAGAAAAGTATTTGTGTGTTTGAAAATAAAATTGCCAATTTAAATCCTTAATGTATAGAAAAACACTTTGCACACACAGAGAATTTTTGATGATAAAATAGCACACGTTGGGCCTGTTGGAAACACTAAGGAGAGTTTTACAATTCAACATGCTTATTTATATCCGTAGGTAAGTCTTACTCTTTGTTGTTGTATTTTTTTTAATTTTTAAACCAGCAGAAGATTACAGTAATGGGATCAGGAATATGAACTCCAAGGTTAAGAAGCATGCAAAATACCCTTTAATATGTGGCACAATATTTCATCTCACACTTCATGGCCAATTACAGTAGTATGTTACGTATTTTTAACCAACTACCAAAAAAGTATTTTAAAGAGCTTACAAACCAAATCCTCTTGCCCAGAGATCAATAGAAGATGAACTAATAGAAGATGAACAGGAATTCCGTCTCTGAGCAGAAGCAACTGAAAGAGCCTCCATATAGGTGTGAAATTTGCTTTTATGGATGGATCAGCTATTTCACCTTTACTGTGAAACTAAATGCAGACCTGGGCATCTTTTACAAATAACCCAATATACCATAAAGTGCATGTTTCTAGTAATTCATAATAACCATTCTATTTATCCAAGGCTGAAGATAAAAGAGCACGATGTTAAATAGAAAAGAGGAGTAAAAGAATGAAGAACAGACGTCATGGTGTGAGTACAATCACAGAAATGAGAAGGGGGCAGCAAGGAAGAAAGAACGAAGGAACAGAAACCAAACTAGCTGAAAGAAGAAGCAGAACATCCAGAATATGGTACCCAATTAAGACATCTCATTAGATCCTCTACCTCGATGCTGAATATTCCAGACTTTTTTGTATATATGTATGAAACTTGAATTTTTTATGCTAATATCCAAATTTAATCCTTATTGAAGGACTTGAGTCTGCACTGCTGAAAATTTGCCATTAAAATTGTTTCAAAGGAACCTTTTCCTTTCCAGTTCTGTGAAGGAAGCTAGCTGATAAAAGTCATGGTTGTTCTGAATGAAGGCTACCATGCCAAATAAAATTAATTTATGTCAGAGGTTAACTTAAGCTATTGTACTTTACCATGTTTCTGAATGAGCACTGGTGTGCATTTTAAGTTCAAGAACAGACATAGTTCCTGCTGAAGGTGATGGAAACTCATCACCCCAAGAACAAAATAGACTTAAAAGGAAAAAGAAGAGCTAGTAATGAATAAACGATGTTGCCTTTACAATCTTTCACTTTATCAAAGATTTTCTACCATCTGACAGTAGAAAATGTAATCAGAACTGGAAAGAATAAGCTACAAATATTATATCATTAAATTCTGCATGTATTATATGTTCTGTAAAAACACTGTGTGAAATAAATCCATATGGTTACGCTAAAATTAATCTCATAAAGAATAATTGTTTAAAATTATACTATTTTAATGTTATTAAGGATTACTGCCTATTCAATTTCTTACATTTAATAATGTTTTATCTTCCTTTTATAAAATGAACTGTATCATAAGTTTCTCAGTCAGCCACTGAGTTTCATTTGAGGCCTTTTAAATGACATTAAATGAACTGCCTGTTAGTAACTAATAATAAAAACAATTTCCAAGAAAGACAGAATGTCCTTATGTCTGCAAATTAAATTCTAAATAAGCCTATCTGTTTTAAAATAGCAACATATATTTAAGAAATAAAACCTTTGCAAGGCAACAAGACCACACTTTTGTGGACTGATAACTTACCGTAAGTAAGATACTTTATTATGAGGGCTCTGTCAGGTTGCACTGGAAACTGCAAACAATGGGGGAAAAGGCAGACTCCACTCAAAAAAAAAAAATCCCGGAAAAAAAAAGGTCAAAGTAGGCAAATAATGTCCTTTTGTACTTTTATAAAGCCAAACAGACTAACAGCCTTCAGAACTGCTTCATGAATCATGAATCATGAATCATGCCACTTGTGTTTTAACATGGAGTAAACATGAAACTAGGCAAGACAGGAAGTTCAAATTAAGCAAGTATTTTATAATGGAACTTCAAAATATTATATATATATGCCAAAGTGAGACTCGTGTTTAAGACTGTAAAATAACCCTTCTGAATGGAAAGATATGCATTGTTACGGTGGCCAAAGTCTTAACATTACTCCTCAGTTCAAGGCAGAGAGGAAGTAGGATCCTACTTCAAAGAACAAATCATAAGCATGGCTCTTAAGCTAGGTTTTTAAAGAGAAAGTAAAGCACTGCTTAAGGTCAGAGCTAGGCACTGAACATGAGCCAAACAGTCTTTCCATGTAATCTCTATGTGGGTTACATGATGAGTCCCTTCTTGACCTGAAAAGTCTTCAGGCAGTAACAATATAGGTGTGGGTTTCTCAAATAATAATATGCAGCCCATCTTGCTAAGAAAATCTTGGGAATCACTGTATTAGAGTCAATTATAATGTATTTCAAGGTAAAATACTCACTTTGATAAAATACTTAGACAAAGGATTTTTGTTTCCATTTTCAGACAAAAGAAACCCCCACAACATCAGAACTTTAAACATTCTAAATAATTTATAACTTTTATGTAAACAGTGCAAGCTTAGACAATTAGTGTGGTGCAAAAGTAGCATATTTTTAGACTGAAAAAAAATCAGTGAAAGACCTATACTACACACATCTTAGGGCTTTTACTTCAGACCGGTTCTAATCTAGTTTTACAGACTGTACACGTATTTCTGGAAGCAAATTAGCTTCATTCGAAATGAATCCAGTTTGTGCACTCAAGAAATAGACCATGATCCAAACAAAATGTGGTAAGTGGGTACAATCAAGCAATTCACTTCAAAGTCACATTCCTATCCAAACCAACGTATTACTGTAGATGCATACTGATTTTCCTGGTATGTGATTTTAAGAAAGATATTGAGGATAATAACACGATTGAAGTGCATCTTTTTATGTGCTTAGCAGAAGGTCATAGGACAACTTTGTTCTACAAGAAACTATTCAAGTTTTTAATTAATTTTGTCATAAATATGACTGTGTTTAAAAAAATAATTCAAGTGCTGTTAAAAAAAGAGCACTATTAAAAGACTGAAAGTACGAATTCTTTGACAAGAATGGTTTGGGATTCCATATCGGCCTAGGCCCTCACTTTAATGGTACACTATCTTTCATTTTTTGGATGATGAAAAGGTTTTTAGTCTATGAACTAGATGTCTTTTTCTACTGTATGCTGGAATAGTTAATATATAGATTATTATTGCCAGAAAAACAGCATAGATTTAAGAACTGTAGTTCTGATCTTTGACATATGCAAGTGCTCTGTGTGGGCCAAAAGCAATTACACTTGTTAGTTGACTGGATGGCTGAAACACCCTTAAGATATATCACAGACAACTTTGCTATTCTGCAAAAGACAAAGCTTGGAAATCCAGTGAAGAGATCTGTTCACAAATATTTTTTGCAAGTACGGCAGCAGCAACAGAAAAGGGTTCTTCTGCTGGACTGAGTCGCTGACTTTATTATGGAGCTTTATCCTACCTTTAACAATGAATGCTTCGTATATCAGAAAAGAACAGAATTTTTACATGATAACCATTAATTATTTCAATGTTGCATCTCTGTGCAAAGAATCTCCTTTTGGATCATGAAATCAAGAGCCCGTTAAGTTGATGGTTTAGGTGTTTTTTTCCCCCTAGTTTTTTAAAAGAAACCACACTTAAAACGCCTTGCTCCATGGGATTATGTAAATGAATAGCACCTACTCAGATGAGTTTGTGTTCATGTCTGTAGACTGTTAGCTTTAAAGCAAAAATTTTAAAGTGACTGAGCTATTCACCCTTCTCTGAATCTAGAATTTTTTCCATGGTATTTCTCTGCAGCAGGTTTAGTAAGACAAGTGAGCAGGTTTGTGACGTGAATTACATTTTATGATTTAATATGGTCGACGGCAAGCTGAATATGAGTCAGCAGTGCCCTGGAGCCAGGAGGGCCAGCTGTGTCCTGTGTCCTGTGTCCTGGGGGCTTCGCCAGCTGGTCAAGGGAGGGGATTGTCCCGCTCTGCTCTGCACTGGAGCGGCCTCACCTTGAATACTGTGTGCAATTTTGGGCACCACAGTATAAGAAAGATATTAAGCTCTTAGAGAGTGTCCAAAGGAGGGCAACACAGATGGTGAAGGACCTTGAGGGGAAGCCGTATGAGGAGCAGCTGAGGGCACTTGTTCTGTTCAGCCTGGAGAAGAGGAGACTGAGGGGGGACCTCATTGCAGTCTAGAACTTCCTTGTGAGGGGAAGCAGAGGAACAGGCACTGATCTCTTCTCTATGGTGATCAGTGACAGCACCTGAGGGAATGGCCTGTGTTATGGGAGGTTTAGGTTGGATATCAGGAAAAAGTTTATCACCCAAAGGGTGGTTGAGCATTGGAAAAGACTCCTTAGGGAAGAGGTCACAGCACCAAGCCTGACAAAGTTCAAGAAGCATTTGGACAATGCTCTCAGGCACGTGGTATGACTCTTGTCCTGTGCAGGACCAGGAATTGGACTTCTATGATCCTTTTGGGTCCCTTCCAACTCAGAATATTCTGTGAATATGCCTTTATTACACAGGAGGCTTTTTACTTGCATGATGGACCAAAAGCAATATCAGAGGTTCTCTGGAGTTAGTAAAAACTGGCATGTTATAAAACAGAAGTTCTTTTTAAATTCATGCGAAGAGAGAAAGCTAGACAATTTTCCAGGACCCTCAGGAATTAGAAGGGTGCCAAACAGAGCTATTCCTGTAAGAACTATGTTATGAATTCTAAATTCCTTAATTTTCCAAAGCCTTATGTAATTATATTTAAAGCTAAGTGTTCCCATATTTTATTTTCTCTGTTTACTAAACTTAAAACCAACAGATTGATTCTCCTTCCAATTCTTTCAGTGTAAAAAATGAAGTTACTTCCCATCCTCTCACCCCATCTCTTATTCAGACCAGTTTTACAGCAGAGCAACTTATATATTTTGAAATTATATATTAAGAACAAAACTAAATGACAGCAGAATCAGGGCAATGGGCTTTTCAGAAACAGATTTTTCAGACATTTAGAAGCAGCTATCAATCCAAACCATAAATTCAGATGAAACTACCAAGGATGTTCAAATTTTAATATGTAATATCTAACAATGTCCAGATAGGTAAAGTCAGTGGTTAATTATGCATGTACAGAAACAAAAGCTGGCATATGTAATAGTTTCATAAGCATATATGATACATATATATATTTATATCTATAAGTATATAATAAACTTGAGTTTACTGAAAAGCTTCTTAGGAATGAAACATACTCTGTTTTGTAGGATTCTGACAGTCTTATCAGGAAATACGTGTAAGTCATGTATCAGCTATAAGGATTAACATGAAGATACACATAGACACATCTACTAAAAGCAGTTTCATATTTCTTATGACTCTCTTTTTTTTCCTATCCACAGAAGAACTGTTTGATAGATCAACAGCAGGTTTTAGAATATCTCAGGGGTTGAGCTTGTAGATGAGAGGTTGAACAGATATTTCATTTCTCCCTTGCCTTATTTTACAAAATTATAGTACACATTTTTTCAGTCCTATGAAAGGACAGTCACAATCTTCCCACACATATATTCCTTCTATGCATATATTAGGTGGTGGTGTGTAGGAAAAGAGGTTACTTTCCTGTAAATCCAAATTCCTACATTCATTTTCACCCAACTGGAACAGGCCTATTCCAATGTTTGCATTTGAAAATAAAAATTGAAACACTGTCTCTTTTCTGTTCTATTTAGTTGTTCAGAACACCATCAAAAATGCTGGTTTATGCAGTAAAACTTTAAGATCCTGAACATAAGAAGCAATTATTTTGAAGAGTTTTTTCCTCCATTTAAAGTATATTTTGAAAACCTCTTATTCTCAACCAGCCCAACAGCTGCTTAAAAACTTCAAAGTACAATTTCCAGATCTCCGTACAAAAGAGTCACTATGCCAACTGAAGAAAAATGACTTGCTAATTTTGAAGTTGTAATGATTTTAAATTACATTTTGTGCAGTATTTAATTTTTCATTACTCTTTCAACTGAATATAAGTGGACTGGAACAATCTGTGAACAAAGTTTCTTGTTCAAAAAAACCAAGTGGTTTTTAATGCTACAGAAAGGGAAGTGTTTATTGCATTTTATGGGCTTTTACTGCAGTCATGATGTTTGATGCATATAGCTAGACAGAGTTTTGGGGCAGAAAACACTTTCTTAGAATATGTATGTGTCAAGAGCTGGTGAGCCTGAAAAGAGAATCTGGTTTTTCCAACCCTGATAAATAGCATAATGAAAGATGGGTTCTCTTCCTACAGATTTATGCTTAAATAATTGCATTTATTTTAAAGCGTCTGAAGAAGCAGTATTTTATTAGTGTTTCCTAAAATTTGATTCACAGTTCTACATTTCCACTGAAAGTATTCTTTTCTTTCCTACAACCGCACTGAAAAAGTATGAAATGATGTATCAAGCAAGGTTTATGAATCCTAATTTCCCACGGTTACGGAGATATTGTCACACCAAAACCCCAGTATTTTGTGCCACTTACAGAGGATTACACTTATTCTAAAAGTGTAAGGCCAAATGATCAAGTTCTTTTACACAGCAAACATTTAATGAGCAACAAACTTTAAATTGCATTTTGTCTGTTTATACTTTTTTTGAGCTTTTTGGGCTGGAAGTCAGTTTAAAGAAGACAGAGGTTCTCTATCAACCTGCACCTCAGAAAGTCCCCCATCATCCCCACATCACCATTGGCCAATCAGAGCTCAAATCAGTCCAGCAGTTTAATTACCTAGGTAGCCTCATCTCCTCAGATGGTAAGATCGACGGAGAGATAGACAACAGGTTAGCAAAGGCATACAGTGCTTTTGGAAAACTCCATAAAAGAGTATGGCGTAATAAACACTTGAAGAAAAGTACAAAGATCAGTATTTACAGAGCCACAGTGCTGTCTACTCTTTTATATGGATCCGAATCATGGGTCATCTACCACCACCACCTGCGACTCCTAGAACGCTTCCATCAACGCTGCCTCCGTACAATCTTAAACATCCACTGGTCAGATTATGTGACCAATACATCCGTTCTAGAACAAGCAGCAGTCACAAGTATTGAGGCCATGTTGCTGAGAACACAGCTGCGTTCTCTGAGGGCACATCTCCAGGATGAAGGACCACCACCTCCCCAAGATCTTGCTTTATGGTGAACTTGCCACCAGCTGCCACAAGAGAGGAGCCTCGAAGAGAAGATACAAGGACTCCCTGAAACAACATCTCAGCCTTGGCCATATTGATCAACATAACTGGTCTCATAACTGGAGGCCCTACTCTGGCCTCCAGTCGGGAGGTCTGGAAACACACTGTCTATAATGCTGCTGCTTCCTTTGAGAATGCAGGCAGGATCACCCTTGAGGAGAAAAGACAACACAGAAAGAATCATATCTTGCCAATACCACCTAAGGAGTCCTTCTGCTGTGCCTTTTGCAACTGGACTTGTCTCTCTCATATTGGCCTTTCTAGCTACCAACGGGCTTGTAGCAAATGTGGGTAGAGCCCTTCCCAAATCTTCGTTCGCAAAGCCTAGCCATGATGACTTTCTTCGAGTAAAAAAAAAAAAAAAAAATAATTGTCGACAGCTCTAAAATATGAATTGTTTTTGTGCTATTTACCCAAAACTGTGGTGGCTGAAGCCCTTTGATTACCACTTTTTAAAAATATTTTTTTCTAAAACCTATCTCATCACTATACAATTACATCAGGAAATCACAAGTTTTCTTCTCTTACTGAAACATTTTTTACCCATCTGCTGCTGATTCTTGTACACTTGAAGTTGCCACAGACCCAAGAAGCCCTGTCACCATAGCTTTTTTGCTCAGGAACCAAGGTTGGCATAGCAACTATGGATACTATTCAAGCAATCTGCACGAAGGGATTTAACCCTGTCAACTGGAAGAAGTCTGAGGTCTCCATGGTTTTCTGTTCTACATTGATGAAACTGCAGTTTGAGTAAACAGAAGCCAGAGGAGTGAACCAGGCAATTTTTGTTAACTGTGAATCAGGAGGTTTTCTTCTGTCAGTTCAGATTAAGCTCAGTGCTTATACACATGACAATATGCCCGATACTGTGTCTGTCATTAGTCACAAGACTGGGCGTTAAAATATATCAGTTACAATGCAGGACACTCAGATAACCAGAACCTATGCATCCAGAGGGAGATTAGTAGCTTAAAGTAAAACTACACAGCCCACAGTCTTAAATACAAACAAAACCACCTATATCACTTTGAGGCAAAGAATGCTAAAAATTCTGAGGGCAAATTCCCTTATCAGATTCAGAGCAAAAACACAGATCAGTGTTAGATAGATATCATATAAATGAGAGATGCTCTACTATGAAGGGTGGCATGTAGAATGAAGAATCACTATGGTATAGATGGTATTTCAGATTCTGTAATAGGCAAATAAAAGACCAAGGGCAGAGTTCTGATAGACACTAGTATAGACTAAGAGGAAAGCAAATAGGATTTGCCTTGTGAAAGGATGAAGGGTTCACAGTCTGAATTGTAAACTAAAATAAGGGATTAAACAGGTTCATAAATTCATCATAATCTTATTATTCTTTTTAAAAATGAAATTACACTAAAGGGTAATTGAGCCATACAGAGAACTCAGAAACAAAAAACAGAACTTGCTCAGACTTGGAAGCTGATGAGCCAGTCACAATCTCTAAGCAACCCTTATGATGTGAGTAAAATAACAAACGTACAAGTAACTGCACATACTCCATGTAGAAACAATGATTTTGGTTTTTCATGCCTTACTACCATACTAGGACAATGACATCATTAGAGGCATCTTTCTGAAAAAGAATGTTTCGATTCTCCATGAGTGGATTAACCAGAAGTTGAAACTGGGAAGGGATGTGAAGAGGCAAAGAGCTGAGGAAGGGCAATAAAAGTGTCATCCCCTGGCAGAAGGCGGCTGGTGATCTAGTGACAAATGACATAGAAAACACTGAGGTATGCAACATCTCCCTTGTTTCACTCATTCCCAGCAAAGGCTGCTTTCCAGCCCTGCCCCAGGCTCTACCAAAGTTTAGGGGAGATGCTACAGGGATAATGACTTCCATAACATGCAGGATTTCAGAGTATACATGTTCTTTAACTTTCATTCCCAGTGATATTTTGCAAAGGATTTGTCCCCTTCAAAAGGATGGGGTGGTAGATATTTACACTTTAGTAAGGTCTAAGCTTAAATATAGTATGATCTGTATCGGGCTACTTAAATGCCACTGAAAAGCTACAAGTATAAAACATTACAGCTACTACAACATTTCTGATTTGGAGAGTCTGAGTAATAATTAAAACTGAATCAAATAAACAGATTATCTCAATGTTCTTTTACCATTGACTATTTCAGATTCCCTGCAAGAGGAAAACACTTCAAGTATTTGCTGCAGGAAAGAATTAAAGCACAGAAAAAGTTTTCGGCTTTTTCTTATGGCAACTGGCAGTAATGCCACCACAGTTTTCTCTCCACTCCAAGTACAATTGTTTGCTTTAATTAAAAAAAGTGATAATATTGTATTCTGGTGTTAGATAGATTTAACTTAGAAAACAATTAATTCTTAACTCTTCTTAATTTTTGTTGTGGAATATAACATAAAATTCAAGCTTCAGGTTCTGTGAACATAACCAGTTAGATGAAATTAGAATACCTACAGCAGAAGAAAGCAGCATTTTGGAGTAAACGTTCTACAGACAGGTGGAAGAGTACAATGTTGTTATTGTTGCAACAAGCACAGAAAATAATTTTCTTGGCTTCATAAAAATTATGAGTAAGGAAAAAAACATAAAAAGCAGTCTGTGGGGTGAGCTATAAATTTTATATAAATCAGTACAGATCCCACCATTTTTAAGCTGTTTTGTCTTGGCATTGCACTTTAACAAACTCTGTGAGGGTTGAACTGTTAAAACAGTGGTATTAATACAACTGCTTAATTTATCTGCAAAAGCAAGCAACATACTTTAAGTTAATCTACACCCTTTAATAATCTTTTTCTTCAAGGGGTGTTAAATTTATATCTGCTTAATATCTTATACAACCATAACTCATTAAAGCAATAAAAAACAATGGCAAACACCTGATATCAGAAAAGCATCCTTATTCTAAACACTTTAAATTTACCCTTAAGTATATTAATTTACAAAAGATCTGTCACATTTTAAATTAAGATTGTCCGTAGTGGGGAAAATGGGAATAGGCACTTTCCAAAATGCGGATAAAATTTAGTTGCATTGTTACAATGCCCTCAGTCAGTCTGTCAATCAGATATATGTCAAATATATGACAAATATATTCACCAAGCATTAATGAAGCAGTCAATTTGGGTTCTGTCATTATTGTGATTTTCTTAATTTCCTCATGAAATGAAATATAAGGTATTTTCTTTCTATTGTAATTCGCTTTTATTTTAAATAGAAATTAAAAACACGTTCATAAAGATTGCGAAGCTTTGCAAGACATACAAGACTTCTGGAAGCAAACTGGAGTATCTTTCAGGTGGCATTCGAGTACCAGTCAGATCTGAGTTTCTCATGCAGAGATACAGAATTGAAGCCAGCAGAAAGATAAAGACAGCAATTATCCTCTCAGCTTTTTGTGTTCTTTGTCTCCCCCTCCTGCTTGGAAAGAACGTGGGTTGCACGGAATTAAGGTATTGTGATTTCTAATTCTTTTGGAGAAATCTGGGAAAGAAAATAAGTAACAATGGATGAGAAAGTCTCAAATACACAAGAGAGCAATAAAATACTGAACATGTCAGTAGCAATTATTTTATGAAGATGGGCTAAATAATTATGTGGCACCAGATCAGTGCTTTTTGCTAACTTAGATTATATACAAAAATTTAAAGCAACAATGAATAATTCCATAAGTTGGTTATAGATTGAGGCATTTGTTGGGGACAATGAGAGAGATGAGGTTGAGTCGCAGCTTTCTTTTGATTTATCTTGATTTAAACAATAATGGGTAATCATCAATTCACCCCTTTTATTACAAAAATGGCAGTTGTACTTCTCTACAGTGTTGTTATGGAAAACAGAAGCAATTTTCTATGGAAAACAGAATGCAAATTCTCAAGCTGTAAGGACAAGACAATCAAGGTGAGTTAAAAGAACTGCCTGTACTTGTCATTTCAAAATATCAGCAAAGTATGCCATTGAAAATACTTAGAAAGTAGGAAGAAGTAAAACTTTGCTTCAGAAGATAAAAAAAAAAGAAGACAGAAGGCAATGAGATAAGAGTGTCTCGTATATGGTGGATTTCTCTGATTAACAGTTTCATTTACTTTGCAATATTTTTTCACTAGGTACCACTTCCACAACTTTTTTGAGGAGCAAAAAATTTCAAATAACTTTATTTTCTCCAAAGATCTCCTGGAATGATTGGAGTTTTTTTACTGAAAAACAAAATGGATTAAAAATTTCTCACTGGAATATTTAAGTCTTTTGGAATTCTGCTGCACTGGGAGAAACAAAATTCTGCTCCCAAAATAACGTGATCAGATTCCCCTTTGACAAAAATCAGCACAAGCTCTGATTTTAATAAAACCATGCTAATTTCTACCAAATAATAAAACCTACATGAAAACCATCCTCTTTTAAAATTCCTTCTGCCACTGTTATCTGTCATGGTCCATAAATATTTTATGAACTGTCAAGCTGATTTATGTATCATTATTGGAAAGGAAAAACAATCCACCAAAACCAAATAAATTATTGAGAGAAAAACTAAAACCAACAATATTATGAAGAAAGTATTCAAAATTTATCAAAAGGCAACTGAACAAATGCATCTAGAAATGTTAAGCACTGCAAACTGACAAGGTATGAAGGTAACATAAGATATACATAACTTTATAGGACGTTTAGGCACTACCTAATCAATGCCAAAGGAAAGTAATATTCTTTTACAATAATAGCTTAAACCCGAAGATGGAGCTCTTGAACTGTTTATTTTAAAAGAACTAGAAAACATGAAGGCAATATAGTTACCAAAGAAAGATAATGTAAAACTTCTGGAATTACTTTCTTACTACCTTCAATGACATTGCATGCTAGACTGTGAGAAAGTCAGATTAAATGCTCTTTCATGTCTATACACATTTCACTTGCATAGCAGCCATTTCACTCGGTAAATGTTTCTGTCCGCATATGAATCCCAACTCTTATACACTCTTTCCCTAACGTTTGACACTCTCTTTCAAAATGTTTTCAAAACTTTTTGTTTAGATTTCCCCCTGGAATTCCTTTGGAATTTAAATGGTACTTTGTGCAGCAGTGCTTAGGACAAATGATCTTCCCATTCTCAGTCTGTGTTTTAAGAGTGCACGTGACCAGGTTAAAAAGATCCTTTCCACAGGAAAAAAAAAAAGGATCAAGAGGTCATTAAGTCCCACAGAAAGAGCAACAAAAAATAAATGAAAGGGAACTGCTTAAACCACATTTTAAAGTCATTAATTATATTATTCCTTCCCTTCAGTGTGAACTTGTACCTAACAAGCACTGCAAAAAGTCTTGTTTCAGTCATTTTTGAGCAAAATAAATGAGTTTCTGGATTAATTCCCAAAATTAAGTTTTTTAAGCAGCCAAATACACTAAAAATATATAGGGTCTGATTCCTCATCGTCTTGTACTTCCTATGGGCATTATACAAGGTGTAAGCAACAGTTCCTTTTGCAGAAGAACACAGATGAAGAAAAATAGTTTACATCCCCATCAGACACACGGAAGTTTGGAGTAATTCACCCCCAAGTCTAGGGTAGTTCAAACCTCCCAGCTGCCTGAAGAGCCATTCCTAAAGACTGGAATGTACCCCAAACAGTACATTTGCCATATAAAGTATCTGTTACTTGAGGATTCATTGGGCAACTTTGAAATCAGACTGAGTTCAATTCAACAGCTTTACTACCAATTTATGCCACTGAAACAGGCCAAAAAGTGAGTTAAATTTAAGTGTAAAATGCTGACATCCTGTTCAACGCGTTTAAAATCTACTTGGACAGCTGTGCAGATTCTATTTAAACACAGAGAAATTGAGCTCATGTATTTTAGGTTCTGCACAGAGTGGGAAGAGTCTCAGTTCAAGATGACCATAGCAGGTGGGTTGTACCTGCACGGAAAAACAACCCTTCCTGCTCCTCCCTGAGGAGAAAGTTACAACAGTCTCAGATAAAGAGGGCTTTTCTTCCCATTTCTTGCCCATAGGAGGAATCTGGGCAGATTAGTACTTATTGAATTAACATTCATTCTTATGCCCATTGAGTTGAAAGAAAATACCATTCACCCTCTGAAAGTTTTCTCATCAAGTATATTCTACGATTTCATAAAATATTTTATCCTGAATCTTTTAGCCTTAAAATGAGCATTACGTTGCAAAAATCAATCATCTTCACAATAACTTATCAAAGAATTAAATTCAGTCAGAAAATTGCATTGGCAGGAAACAGTTTAAAACAAGCCTTAAATAATTAAACAATCAAGTCATTAATTAATAAAATTCTGTATTATTATAATGTTCAGCTGGCATAATTCCAAACCATTTATTTAGAAATGAAAATTCTATAAAGTGATAGGAAAATATTTAAGTTATGGTAACTGCTAAAAGTTTTTTCAAAGTAATTATGTTTTGAGATAATTTTCATAAAGAGATTTCTGCACCAGAGGGTTATATAGATAATGATTCTACTTACTTAAGTTATTTTTGTTCAATCATGCTAATAGTCAAGCAGTTTTTTAATTACAGCTGGCATTTTTAAGCTGCCTACTGATGTTGTGTGCACAAATATTACCATTTCTATTACTAGTCATATTAAAGTCATACAGGAGAAACTGAACTTCAGTCTGTCTCAGTTAAGTATAACTTTTTTGACAGAAAGCCTGTAAGATATGAACTATATTATGATTTCAAGTGGGCCTTCATATTTTCTTTCTGACAATTACACCACTAATGCATTTCACAAGTTAAAAAGGAGACTTTTTTGCTTATCATATTGCATGCTTAAGTTTACAGGGTTGTATATTTTCAGTAAGATGACTCAGAAAACTTAGATATAATCAAAGCATTTTAAGAAACATGCTTCACATTGTCCTCAAAAAATTTAATTATTCACTTAAGGAAAAACACATACACCAGAACTGTCAGCATTAGTAAGTAAAAACTAAAAAACAATTAATAAATAAAAAATCATGGTTTTTATATTAGTTTGAAATAATATTATATTAAAAACACCCAAGTGTTATTAATTGAAGTGTCTCTTCTGAAGCTGACAATGTCTACTATGCCTACTAAAACCAGATACAGAAGAATATTATGACATCTCAGGGAATATATGCTGAAATATTGTGTATGGTTTTCCCTTTTTTGTCAGGGAGTAGAAGAACTTTGAACTTCACCTCTGATCTCGCTCCTGGAAACGACCTTGACTTTCTAAAGGAATTGGTGAAACTCAATCACAACCAAGCCATAGAATAAAATCTGGCACATATGCATACTAATGTACAAATTAAATAACCTAGTTTAATAGTATCAGAAAGCCTAAGCAACTAACCATGTTCAAATTTCAAAACCTCAGTAGGAAGCAGAGACTGTCATTTCAGGCCCTTCCCAGCCTCAGGAGGCTGTATGATGGAATTTCCCCATCCGTGGCTGCTGACAGCTGCAAGTATACACACACTGGGTACAAAATCAGCACTAGAACACCAGAAATGTACAGTCTTGGTATCCTAACACATAACTATTTCTATACCTCAGAGCCTTTGACCAAGTGATGCAGCTGCTTCAGCTGGGTACCAACATTACCAGCTACTCGCTGTCCATGCAACTCACCTGTGGTGTTATGCCCACCTCGTCACACAGGTTCTTTGATACATAGGGAGGAGAAAAACCCCTCCCCACAGCAC
The DNA here is from genome assembly GCF_001604755.1 of Lepidothrix coronata. NCBI lineage: Eukaryota > Metazoa > Chordata > Aves > Passeriformes > Pipridae > Lepidothrix > Lepidothrix coronata. Next base: position 933,443 of record NW_016690227.1, read on the forward strand.
TGACTGCTCATTTTTTTTTTGGGGGGGGGAGGGGGAAGGTCAAATTAGACAAATTAGATCATTCTTTAGCTTTCCTGCATTAATCTCCAAATATGTGGAAAGGAAGTTTAATCCTGCTGGTAAATATGGTGAATGTACATGGGAAAAGCACTGGCAGGTGTAGAACTAAACCCGCGGGGGTAAAGCTGGACACTAAAGGGCAGAGCTCCTGTATTATGAAAAAGCATGTCCCAGACAGCAACACAACCTTAAAACTACCAGGCTGCAAAGAGAGTTCTCCTAAGTAAGGAGTGACAGGACCAGAGGAAATGGCCTCAAGCTGCACCAGGGGAGGTTTAGACTGCATATTAGGAAAAATGGCTTCACTGAAAGGCTGGTCAGGCATTGGAACAGGCTGTCAGGGAAATAGTGGAGTCACTATCCCTCGAAGTGTTCAAAACACGTGTAGATGCGGCACTGAAGGGACACGGGTTAGTGGCGGGCTCGGCAGTGCCAGGTTAATGGTTGGACTCAGCTGGGAAGGGGTGGCCTATGGTTTGAACCCCTGGCCCAGCGCCAGGATGGTACCTGGGTTGGTTGTCTGGGCAAGATGGGCAGCAGAAGGAGAAGGTGATACAGGAGGAGGAGGAGCAGCCCAAGGAGAGGGAAGAGGCCCCGTGCCCCGCCAGGCCCTTCGGGGCGCATTGTTCCCGGCCGTGGATCTGCAGTGGGGAAGGCGGCGGCGGGGCTTTCCAAGCCGCAGTGCCAAGCTCTGCATTTCTGGCGAAAGCGGGGAAGGGAAGGCAGGGGAGGGGAGGCTTTCACATCCTCAAACCCCAGGGAAACATCTGCTGCTGCTGGCGCCGCAGTGCCATCCAAAATCATCCCACCACTGAGATAAATTACTTAATCCCAATCCATCACCACTCCAGGGGCAGCTCCTTTGAAACAGCCAGGCCTGTGGCAGTGCGGAGTGCACCCGGCCAGAGACATAAGGAACTGGCCTTCCACTCCTGGCAGTTGTTCCTAAAAAAAAGCAAGTAAGGAAGTTGCCACTGCAGAGCCAAAGAACTTCAGTGATCCAGTCACTGTCATGAGCACCTACAGCTCTGCTGCTCCATCTACATTGCGCTGTTGCAAGAGAGCAGTTGAAGTGTCTGGAATCCCAGGACACTTGCATGTTCCTGTGGCATACGAGTATTTAATGCATAGTTTTTGAAGGTGGGGGGGAGATGCGAGGAGTTTTCTGGGAAGTAAATAAAGTCTGACAGGTAAACGTCACTTTATTGAAAGATTTGGTATGTTGTTACTGTGCCAGAGAGGGAAACTAGCTGTTTCTTGTCAAAGAAGCAAAAAAGACTGCTCCACAGAAATCCTAAAACAAAGTAAAAGGCAGACATCTAGCAAAGAGAACTAGCTCGGACACGTGACCAATTCATCCATGTGCTTCTTTAAAAGCACAGATCACTTCAGAATGTTGACAGCAGAAATAATTCGGCCTTCCTTGGCAAATTTACTTCCCAGGATAAACCGGACAGAATCCCTGTAAACAAAATCTAACGTAAAGTTTAAATTGCATTTCACTCTACAAAAGGAATGCAACAAAAAATGAGTCATCCTTGCAATGTCTTCCATCCTATGCTTTACCTGGTTCCCACGTCTTTACCTCTCCTGTAATCTCTTTCTAAATCTTTCCAGGAGGAGGTAAGAAGGTATGGAGGAAAAAGTCAATCTGCAACACTGAATGTAATTTCTAGTGTAAAATTGATTATATTTGATATGGAGATTACAGAGTTTCAGTAAATATAGAAACCAGTATGGCATTTTAAAGGCTTGTTACTGACAGAAGTCAAATTTTGAAAGTTTCATTTCACTCAGATGAATGTACAACTGTGATAGAAAGCAGGATGTATCAGATGGAGTTCTGTGTCTTCAGAGTGTTGGCTTAGCCTTACACTGCCCATACAGCAAATAAAATATCCTCAGCTGTCACTTTTTACACATTTTAGTTCTTGTGATCTATATATGAAACCAACCTTGATAAAGAAGGAAGGTGTGTTTATTTATTTCTTTATTCTGCTCCATCAACAAACTACTCAAAAAAAAAAAAAGACCCACCATGATTCTGCATTACAGAACACATCTTTTTATTACTATAAACCTGTACTGTAATAAATTTTAGGCTCATTTCTAATTTTGTATTAATCAGCAGCAAGTTAGGATTTCAGAGAAATTACATCTGTGTGAGACTAACATAAATGAAGGAATTATCAGACTCTCTGCCCCAATTTCTCCTGACAAGGCCATAAAATAAAGGGCCCCATAGTCTGAATTAAGCTGTCCAAATAAACATAGTTTGATTTTTCTGAAGAGCCAGACCTTTGCAGTTGGCACTGAATTCATTCGGAGAGGACCTTTATAAATCAGACTGCTTTTGTTTAGAGTTCTAGATGCATACTATCAACCTTGGAATCAGGAAATGAGTGCTGCTTATTCTGAGCTGAGACAATAACGGACTTGTCTACTGATAGAACAACTGGCAAAGCTCTGGAGGTAAGTGAGCTGCATGGAAAACTCTGATGTTAATGTGTTTTACTTACTCTGAGTAATAATTGTAAGTTTTCTGGATTTGCATTTGTCTGTGCTTGCATTTGATAAATTTTTCGTGTTAAATCTGTGTTTCAATTTAATTAGTTTGTGATTTCTATAGCAACAGAATAGTTTATTTTAAAATTTTTCAATGAAAACACCATGTAATTGTCAGTGAGATTGAAAACTTCTTCATTTTGTCTCTGCTAAATGAATCAGTAATTTTTAGAGCCATTGCAAGTTGCTATGTATGTCCCTTGAAGGACTGGGTTACAGTGGTACTCCTGAGCTATGTTTCACACCAGGAGACATTTCATTGTAAGGTGTTTTCCATCATTACCGAGAAACAAAAATTTTGTGCATTCAATGGCTCTGTTCTTTTTGTGCCATACTTGATAAATATCTTTTCAGGAAAGAATTCAGTACTTAAACGACTGCCATGCTTTTCTATGCACTGATATTCTGGAGAATGACCTCTAGTTTTACAGTGATTTGTTAGCTGGAACTTCAGAAACTTGAAGAAACAGGGGCAAGTTGCATCTTTTAAGTTTACTGCCACATAAGGATGATAGAAGAGAATGACTATCTTCTGATGGACCTGAAAGGCCAACGAGTGTCTTTGAAAAGTCTGCCTTACCCATTGAACCAGTTCACAAGATGATCACTAACAGCATCCAAGAGTGTTAAGGAAGATGTACATGCCTGTTGTGAGGGGTCTTGAGAGCAATCATGGCTTTTCCAGCTTTGAAGAGAAAAACAGTAATTCTTTCCCTAAATTTTATCTACTCACCCCTCCCGTAGGCGTGAATTACCCTTAATTCCCACACCAGGATGTTATGCCCTTAATAGATCCCTGCTCAGGTTCTGTGAGTCCAATAGCAGATGCTGAACAGCAGCCCAGTGTTGGAAGAGCTATTGAATCCCTGGTAGACTACAGTGATATGAAACCTCACCAGTGGTCCCCACAGGAGGCCTCCAGGAGGAAACTAGCCAGAACAGATAGTGGGAGTCAGGACATGATTCAGAGGTAAAGCAAATTACTATTTTTATTTCTTAAACACCAAAGAAATTGGTGATGCTTGACAAATAAATAAAATGAGTTTCTGAGCTCCATTCTCCAGGGTCCTAAAGGAACAAGCTTATAAAACATATTTGCCCTCGATATTTGAACTGGATATAAAAACTGCAGTACTGTTTGTATGTTTCGTTGTCCCTGCTGAAGCAAGGAACTACTAGTCAGCAAATTCCAATGGGAATTCAAATGCTAAAAAAGAAAAAAATCTTTGAAGGTAATTAATGTTTTTTAAAAATTTATTTATGTAAATTGTGAAGCTACATACCATAGTTCTAATGAGCACCTACTTTACTACAAACTAAAATAATAAGTCAATCCAGAGTTGGGAAATCCCCTGGATATTTCTGTGTCTTTGTATTTCCTGACAAGATGCGGTGCAGCACATTTAAAGACCTATTCCAGTGCCTAGCTGATCAGAGAACAGAAGTTCTTCAGGACTGCCATCACATGTTAGTCAAAGTACATATTACTCTCTTATTTTATGTCAATGTCTTACACATTGAGTCTGATTGAGGCTGATCATTTCATATTGATTACAGCATCAAAATGGAAATTTACCACTTATAACATGAAGCAAAATTGGGTTGATGGTTTCAGAATTGTCTTATAAAAATTGTGGAAAGCAGAAATATCTGCCCAGGGCTTCTAAAGATAGACATAATCAACAATAAGCAATATGATTGAAATCAATTTCAGTGATTTTCATGGAGAGATGCTCATTACAGCTAGAACAAAATTTTATGGTGTCTCATGCTACATGCTCATAGATGAGAGGAAACATTTCTTAGAACATGGTAAAGAAATGTAAATAAGGTCCTTGTTCCATTTTATTATGCAGTAGTGCAGTTACTTACTGCACAGTTAGAGATGCTTTATATGTATTACTGTCACCAAAAAAATCTCTAAGTGTCGTAAATTCAGACAGTGGTTTTGGTTCCTTGTTTCTGTCTTCAAACTTTGCATTTTAAATTTCATTATGTTTTCTGCAGTCATATAACAGAACCCTAAAGAACCTAAGAAACCACAAAGGATAAAAAATAGACTACATGATTTGTCTTTTTTTTTTCTTGCCCATCCCATGTAATTTTCACTCTTATTTCTCAGTTACTGTATTCTTCATTAACATATGAAATTAGACCTCAGACATCAGTCAGAACTGTTCAGCTGTTTTTTTCTGCAAAAGTGAAGGGGAAAGAATATTTGAGATATGCAGTTCTATCTGACCATTAAGTATTCCAATGCAGATAAAAGCTGACAGAGATATACTCTGTCAGATAGGGACACATCTGAAATGAACACAGACAAAATCTGAATGTCATCAAGTCAGTAATCCAGGTTACAGTCAAGAAAGTGGTCTGAAATGGAGAGTAGTTCCAGAACACAAATAGAAACTGTCTGTTGGCTTTCTGGTGACTTTTTTTTTTTGTAAAGTTCACTATTAGAGTGAAATGCCGACTCCACTCAAGCTATCAGAAAAAATCAAATTTAACCCTTGGACAAACCTTGAAACAGGCATAGTCCAGTATAAATTTCTTAAGGACAGTCGTGTAAGTGTTCTTCCAAACATAGTATGCATTTACTAGTTTTCCTGTGATGCTGAGGTATTAACTACAAATGAGTAAATATAAAAAGTAGATTAGTTTTTAGCTACTATTTTTAATGAGACTGCATAAATGAATTCCAGATTTTAGCTACATAATTCAGGGCCCAACTACCAACCTGCAGGCACTTTGTGTGATGTAAGTTGCTAATCTTTCTAGATGTAAGTCCCAAGACATTCCACAGCTAAGTTGTTTGGGGAAGTTGTGCTGAAAGAGAGATCAGTCAGGCATTTTGCAAGCAAATTCTACAGTCACTTTCTCCACTGTGTCTAGGATGAATGTAAAAAAAGGAGACAGAAGCAGTCTTTGATACGGATGAGCTGCGGTTTATAAAACATCTGCAGCAGACAGGAGCTTCTCTGTTGTGAGAAGATGTAGTGCTATGGCTTTGGCAGTCAACAACTTTGAACTTCCCTAGCAGGCGCTTGCACCTGCTGAGCAAAGCAAACTCAGGGAAGCTCTGTAACAGCAAAGCAAATGCAAAAAACTGACAATGAAGGTCGTTCTAAGACTGGAGAATCATCGCCTGCCAGAGAAAGAGACAGCTGAAGAACTATCCTTCATGTATTCTGAGTCAGTATAGGGAAGGTGCTCAATGCTAGAAGACAAGGTCTTGACAGTGTTTGCCTGTAGAGTCCCCTTCTCTCACTCATATGACAACAGAATTTTCTACTCTTTTCTCTGTGGTCTAAAGTTTTATTTGCAGTGTTTGAGAGGACCACAGAATTTGACTATGCAGGTATATTTGTAGCTGGGAACCTGGTGACAAAGCCCCCATATCCAATTTGCAATTTTTATTCTATTTGTAGGGCTTAACACAGAGGTGTGCATGGGGATTGCAGAATGAACCAGGTTGTTTGACATGTCTGATAAGGAGCAGAGATGACTTCTTGCCCTTGCTGGAAGCTAACACATCTATCTTTCCAGGCCATGAGGCAGCTGAGTTGCTCAGGCAAATCCAGTGGACATGTGTGTTACTGGGCACAGTCAGGCATACAATGGGAGAAACAGGTACCTCTGCAGGGTGGAAGAAAAATGCTATATGTAGATAGAAAATCCTTTCATGGTTTCTTGAATTTTACTCTTTGAAAGAAATATAGACATGGACGGTGAGAGTCGCTTGCAGGGAGAGACCAAGAGAGAAATTCAGACCTGATGTTAAGTTGCCCTGTGTTATGAAGAACTGAATGAGAGAAGTAAGTTATTACACTTATTACAGTAAGAGAAGCAGTTCATTTTTAAAGAAAACATGCTTACGAAATTTACCGAAGTTCCAGTATCTGAGGAGATTGAAAGGTAAGATTCTCCCTGATGAACTGGTTCATTTAGCATACATGCCAACCTAATTATTTGCCACAGTATTTTACCAAATTCACATGAGCACTGCATCATTCCAAGAGCAAAACCTTGACCTATCTTTTAGGACCGCATAAATATTCTATCAGAATGTTCTGTCTGGTGAGAAAAAAGTGATTGATCTATTTTGTCTTTAACAGTGTAAGCTGAAGCTCTTGAACCTGTCATATCCCTTTGTATATGTACAACGTCCCTGGATTGTTTCTACTTTCTACATATTTTATTAGCCCAGTCCCTCTCTCATTTTCTGAAATGAGTTGTAGATGTTTCCTTGGCTTGTGGGTGTCTCCAGCCTTTTACCAGTAAACTAGAAATCAGAATCTATTATCTCCTTTTTTTAAGAATATCCCAATCTGATTATGAGCATAGCCAAAAGGAGATAGATTACACGTTTCTATCTTATTTCCATTTTTTTGCCTTCACATATGTAGTAGAGCTGTCATTTGTTGTGTCCTGCAAGTTCAGCAGATGATTGTTTTCATCTTGGGACATGCCAAGCACACTGGGCAGTTCACCTCTGTGGGTTTTTTTTTCTTGTGGACCATTTTAATAAATAATTAGAATTTTGGAGCATGCAGTATATTGTTCAGCTGCCTCCACCATCTGTCTTATGAATAATGTACATATTTTTGGTTTCATTTCTATCCGAACAGTGGCTGTGCTGGTGCAGTATATTTTGAAGACATTGACAATGCCAGTGTAGACTTAATCCCACTTAACCATGTGCAAACTTCAAAGTCTCGCTATACAAGCCACTGTACAGCATGTTTTGTTTATTAGCATGATTTTGATACTGCCTCTTGAGTTCTTGCTACTTGGAGAAGGGGGAAAAAACAGTTAAGAATCTGATCTTGATGAAAGGAATGGAAAAATTTGGGGTAACACTCTTTATTCTTTTTAATAACTTGAATGAAGTCTGTTAACACAAGAAGCACCACGGGGTTTCAGATTCGGGGCTGAATTTTGAGAGTCCTTTTTAATAATTGAGTCAATAGTAAATGGCCTACAGTGGTAACTCCCTCAAGTGGTCAGTTTAGGTCTGTAAAAATCTAAAGGACCATCCAGAATAGATATATAAAAATACTCAAGGAAGCTAATACAAAATGACCAGAGAGATGTCTACTGAGATGACAGCATAACAGATTTTATCCATCTACTTGTCTCACAGTAAGCTGAAATGCAACCTGTTTTGATTAAGTATGAATTTGTCATAGAACATTAAGGCCTGATTATTTATTGTATCACATTAATGTTATAGCTTCAGGGAAATTATGCTCCTAAGACCACACTCATGCTTTTCAACAGAAATGTTGATTTGGGGGGGGGGTTGTCATCCAGGAATTGCTCTGTGGCCCAAGTGACCCTGCCATCCATCTTGTACAGAATGGTCATAAGGAATTGACATTAATTGATCATCAGACCAAAAGCTACCCCTGGTGTGCCCATCCTGGGAAGTAAAAGCTGCCTGTGGTAACACCAGTGCAATATACTGTCATGGTATAATGAACTCTTCACGCTCAGCAGGCTCTGACCTAGGCTGGGATGGAAATCAGAGTATCTCTCCTGCTGTTAATCTTGCTAGACTAATTGCACAACCAAATTTTAGGAATTCAGCAGGCACCTTTCCATTTTTCTGAATTGAGAAAGGTTCCATGTGAAGCTAGCTTGTGCACATCTGCTGGATCATACCCCAAAACACCTGGCTCATGATTCCTGGTGATGCTGAGACTACCTAACACAGACATTCCTGTGAATGCCCAGCAGCAGGAAGTAGATTTGTGTTACATACAAGGTTCAGCTGAGTAGGACATGGAAGAGAAGGTTCTGAGTGTAGTATACACCAGGAATTTCTGCTGATGCCATTCTGAATAGAGTCCTTACTTCCAAAAAAAATATGTTTATTTTCAAACTATGCCATACTTTCATACTTTGGATGCTTTCTGTTCGTTAGTATTAATGGACAAGTCTGTTCTGTAGAAATACCTGTGCCATTGTTTGATGGGTAGTATGACTTGAATATTGCCATGTTAAAAGTGTATGACTTTTAACTTTAGTCACTAGATGGCCTTTGAGTGTGCAAAAGCTCCCTGAATGCTATTAGGAACACCATACTTTTAGCTAGATGATGAACTTCAAAATTTGAAGGTTTTCACTTTAAGCCTTTCCTAAACCTGTCTTTAGTAGCTTGAGCTGATATTAAGCATTAATTTAAAAACTTTTGAGTAAGCAAAATGAAAAAGGTAGCAGCTTAATGGTAAGAACTAAAAACAATAAAACAAAAGAAGAAAGAGACTTTCTGTTTACCTAATCAGAATTTTTCTTTTCATCAGTCTCTCCTGTGTGTCCTTGGAGTGGTCTTGCACAATTCACTGTTGTGAGGAAACTACAGAAGGGATATTTCACTTGGAAAGCAGAGGGACAAAAGCTGTAAAAATATTGCCCTCTCTGTTGTGAAGATGCAATGCTGGCTCTTATTTGCTTATGTCAGAGTATGTGCTAAATATTTCTTCTTTTTGTGAGCTGCCTTGTAAGTAACTGGAATTTCTGAACTTTGCCTTAGGTCTGTTCATTTATGTTTCTTACATGGCATTCAAGGTGAATGTGTATCCATCAAATGCTTTCACACACGTGGGAAACAGTCCATCATTCTTCAGACAGCCTTATTACAGCAGTAGGTTCACAGGCAAAGTAAGGCACTAAGCATTGTAAGGTGGTCAAATTTGACCCCATGTTACTGCAGCCAAGCCTATTAATGCCAAGCTTTTATGACATAATGCCCCATTCCAATAGTTTTATTACACCTTCTGCACAAGTCATCTGGTTTCTCATAACCTGTGTCTAATTTTTCTGCTTGAATTAAAACATAAAATAGTATAAAATGATTACGCAGAAACGAATGTGCTTTAAAAGTAGAGCACATAGAGAATACAACATAGTGCTGAACAGAGGTCTGAGTTGTAGTGAAATTACAGAGCTGCTAACCCTTAGTTCTGCTGTGTTGTATTGCTGTTGCTGTGGAGCTTTGAAGAAAAGAAGCTGATGTGTACACTCTGCTGCCGGCAGACATCCTGTCTGGAACTATTTGCAGCATATGGTACTGTGGTGGATTCAAGCAACTGGTTCTGTATTACCTTCTCTGGTATGCTACATCTCATTTTTCTGGTTTTTAGTGAATGAGGCTATAGGTTTCATTGATTTCTGGCAACCAGCAAGATCTCTGAGAGTTAAAAGATTCTAACATGTCAAAGCTGTGAAAAACTCAATTCCACCTGGAAAATTCTATCAAGTGTTTCATATTTGTTCCCTGTCCATGACTTTCAGACATCAAGGTTGCTATGATTCTGAGCAAAAGAAAGAAGAAAATGAGAAGGCATAAAACTGTTGCCTATAATTTGTTTTTCCCACTTTGTGTGTTTGTCAGTAGTTCTGGAAGGAGGTGAAAAAATATAAGGCTGCTAATCTCCCACCAAAATCCTTGAAAAGTTAGGATTATGTTTTGAATTTAGAAGCCTAAATATGGTTTGTAAATGTAAAGTATAAAAACCTCTTTGTAGATAAGTCACTTTCACTCTCATGGACCAACAGCTGCACTTCCTGCCTGTAGCCCTCGGGCAGCAGTATTGGTGCTCAGGCATTACTCCGGAGTGAAACACTGTTCTTCCCCAGACCATGCAAGAAAGTGGTTGCCAACACTCAAATTATTAGCAAAGCTGCAAGTAGCTAAGAGTCATCTGTCATGTAACTGCAGAGACAAACAGGAAGAGTGGTGAACCTGGGCATGTTTTGTATGTTAGCCTTGCACCCACCCTCTCTTCCTTTTGGCAGAACAGGAAACCATCTTCTGTTTTTCTTCTTTTTTCTTAAGGAATTAGAAAAAAGATAGAAGTCTTGACTTGTACTGTAGATCAGCCTAAAAGCACCTAATATAAGATCTTCACAATAATGTTGTGAAGAGCTGCTGTGCATATATCCAGCACTCTAGATAATATTCTGAAGTCCTTTACCATGCAATTTGGAAGTTTTACAGATGGAAATCCAGGTGCAGTGTGATAAATTCGTTTACTAAATCCCATTCGGAATCTGTAGCACAGTTAGGAATGAGAATTCAAATAACTTGAGCCGAAGTCTCTGCTGTTTTTTAACTGAACTCCAATCTTGAAGCTTTTGAAATGGTGCTTTGCTGAAACTTGGTTTTAAATAATATTAATTAGCACAAAATTATGGCCATAGTTCTTAAAAGTTAGGCTGAGATGTAAGTGAAGACTTGGGAATCTTAGTCATATTTTATCCAGTTTTTCTCAGTGGTTCAGACATGGAATAGCTGTGATAGCCTTCAGCATGCATAAAAAGCCATGTCATAGGTGTTGTGATTCATCTAGAAGTGCTTAATTTATGAATCTGAACTTATTAATTACAATTATGTTTGTGAAGTGGTAGCAGTCTAGGATGATCAGTGGGAATTTCCCTAAGTGAGCTGTGGCTTTTCAGGTCAGATGCTTCATCTTTACACTTGACCGAAAATCCTGGATCATAATTCAGTTCTTCTCATTCTCTTCCAGGTTTACATTAAAACCTGTCTTAGGGGAAAGGCATTAGTGACATAATCGCTTGAAGTCTGTTCCAGCCCTGGAATGTAGCATCTTTCTTAATATCCATGTTTTGTATATGCACTCTTGAATTTGTTTTAAAATTAACATGTTCCTCTCTTTCATCCTTGGTTATGTAGCAATGTATGCCTAAAAGTTGGAATCTTCTGTCATTTCTTTGCCAAGGGTAACACAGAAATCAGGGGTTTTGTAAAGAGGCAATCAAAAAATTAGGAAGTTGTTGTGAAAGAGCACTCTGAAAATCTCTTTCTGATGCAGTCTTTTTCACCAACAGATCTCCAAAAATCTTTTCTAAAACTTACAATCTCATTGTAAAGAGTGTAATCACTTTTACACTTTTGAGATTACACTTTTAGACTTTTAAGAGTATGATCTCATTTTACAGACTTTTCATTGAGAGGACTACATTTTCAGAGCACGGGTGTTGCAGGCTTGAATCTCATCTTTTTATGCCACTAAATAACAAGCTTCCAAACTGAATGCATTGATGTTTTTTTGTATTTTCATCATATGTTGCTTTTTTTTACATTTACTAAACAACAATTGTCCAGTGGCTCAAATGTCTTTTGCTGTATTTTGAAATTTACCTATATTTTGTGCATGTTTTCTTTTTCTTGTTTGTTTTTTCCTACTTTCTCTACTTGTCTGCCAACTTTAACCTCCCTTATATTTGCTTTCTTGTCTTTCAAACTCATGAAGTGTAAATTTCATTGGAATCAGTGAGTTAAAGGTACCTGCTTAGCATGATTTCCTGAACAGGGACAGGATTGAGTATCTGTTCATATATTTTGCAAAACTGCAACCTCTGTGATTTCTTTTACAAGACTTTACAAGATTTTTCTTCTACAAGATTTTAAACTCTGAATTGATTGTGTCTGTTTTCCTTGGTTATTTTTATTTTGTTTCTTACTGGTTTGATTATTAAGTATTTGCTTATAATGTTTATTTAATTGTGGAAGATGAATACTGCATTTGGTTTTGTATGTCACATAACGAACCATATACTAGGTAGATAAGCAACTGAGTGCTAACAAGTGTGTTTCGTGCAGGCAGACAGGCTTTCAAAAATAGCTCAGCAACCACACATGAAAACCAGAATTCTGAAAGAGTGCACGTTGATCGCTAAGCTCCTGTGAAAACCTGGCCACAAACACCACAATCTCATCTCCTGCCTGTAGCTGCCGCTCCAACCCAAATGTGTATCAAGGAAGAGCAGCACAGTCCAAATTCTGGAGAAACACTGTATTTTCATCTCCCTTGGGCAAGTTATACAGGGGAGGAAACTTTGCATCACAGCTACAGAGACTTCCAGGAAGACTGACTGATAAATCCTTTGGGCACTTTTGAGAGGTTCCGTGTTATTAAAAAGTGAAAATAAGTAATGACCAAATTAATTTTCTTGTTACTAACGACTACTTTGAAAAATTCTCTTTCTTATTCAGAAATGTATTTTGAACTTAATAATTTTGCAAATCGTAGAGAAAGTGCTTTTGCTGCCTCATATGTATTTCCAACATAATCATCTACTGTTCTTTTTTACTTTAAAATATTTTTTACTTTAAAATCTTTATATATATACATATATATGTAAAATTTTGTATAATTCCCCTCCACTCCGAGCCACCAGCTTTTTTTCTTTGTTGACCTCTTCTCCAAGCAGCTGCTGAAACAAGGTTATGCTCTATGTGGTATTTTAGTTCTGCAGGTGTTTTAAGGGTCAATGGAAAAAAAGCCTCCCACGCTGGTGATGGGGATTTCCTCTGTAGTATTCATGGGCAGGGCTCTGGTATGTTAGGCGTAAATAATTCCTCTCCTTGGTATGGTTAGAGCTCACTTACACCTTTAGTGAGCTGGCTGTACTTGTTGCAGTAATAGCGTAGCACACTTAGTGCGTTCCAGCATGTGCAGCAACGGTTCATATCAATGAAGTGTTATGTCTGAGTTGTGCTTTCCTCTTTCGTATGTCTTTTATACTATAGCACAACAACTTCGGGGCTTTCACTGTGGTACTTATTGGAACCTGCTTCTTGAAATTTGACAAAAGCAGGACAGTGATTATGTTTTCTTGTTCTAGATTTAAAGCCTTTGTCTCCACAATTAAGTAAAAAAATCTGGCAGTCATTAGCTTTTTAAAACTTGGTACTCGTAATTCCTCAGCTCTCATAATCCACAGTAGAGGGCAGTGCTTACACAATGCATGTGCATTCTCACTAAGCGTTAATTACTTGGCAGCACCTTTGAAACATCAACTAATGCATTGCCAGAACACTGGTAAATAGGTTACAATACTGGTTTTTGAAAGATATCAACAGGTGAGGCTGAAGTGACCTGTTCAAGCCCACAGAGATTGTCTGTGTCAGAGAGAGGATGGGATCTGGCCAAAAGCATTTGATTGAAATGGGAACTTAATACATACGGTTTCTAAGAAGATAAAGTCGTAAGTGTTTCAAGTCCTGCAGTTCTTGCACTCCCCTTTAATCGTGGTTTCTCAAGCACATTGAGCAAAATGCTACTATCACATCAGTATATCTGTAGTGACTTTGGTCATATTTCTTCAGTGTAGTCATTTTCCAATTGACTGTGTGCATGCATCCCTTATAATTTCAAGTTATCATAAAAACCTCACAGGCACAATTAGGTGGGAAGAGGACCCTGTGGTGCCTTGCACCTTGCACAGTCATTTCCATGGGCTGCCTAAGAGCTTTCTCACAATGTATCTTTTCTTCAGAAAATGATAGCTTGTCCAGCATGGACACCGTTTTAGTTGTATTCCAGTTTGACTCATTGGTGAGCTTGAGGCAGGGCGCAGGGGTGTGCTGACATATCCTACTCTGACATTTTTCAAATGAGATTTTATTACTGGCTTGAAATGCTTTACTGTTTCTGAAAATTATTATCCCACACTAAAAATGGGGGGCTGAAAAAGTTGAAAGCAGAATAAAACAGTTTGAAATTGCAGAAACAAAATCAGGTCAACAAGATTCAAAATTTTTCTAGGGAGTTGCCATTTTGATGGTTTTATTCTTTTAGAAACCCCAAATCCGTTTATAAGTACCCATTCCCTATCCTGTGTTGATGGCTGAGGGAGAAGGATATGAAATGCAACTCATAATGTACTGCTCAAAAATCCTGTCAGTCCCATTCTCTGCATGAAGCACTTTGGTTTAACTTTACAAATATTCTTAGGTGTAGTCTTTCCCAACACAAGAGAGTGTATGCATTGAGTTTCCTGAAACAGGATCATGTCTGAGGCATTTTTATCACAGGTTATTCTGTTTAGCAAGTAGGATCATGGAGATAAATAGGATCAAGAAGGGCCACAAACATGTGGCATGTCAGTCTTCCTGAAAGGAAATTTAAGGTGGAAGACAGTTACAAGTCTTAGGTACTGAAAATGAGATCTGAGAGACCTATTTTATAATTACAGTAACAAGAAGAGCTAGTTAATAACTTAATATAGTGATTTAGTTCTATGATATTTATACAGGAGTGTTTATAAGAAAGAGTAAGATGTTATGAACTCTTTCCTTGGAAGTGCAAGGTAAGAATCTACCGTATTCCTTTCACCTGACAGAATTTTTGCATAAAGGACTTGGATACCTCCACTGCTCAAGCTGAAGTGCTAGATCCAAGATTGAGGGAATCTTGATTTTGCTCCCTGAAATACAGCTGACACGGAATTTGCATGGCGAACCTAGGCATCAAATAACCTAGAGGCACCCTAGACCATCACTACCAGATGCAGCTTCAGAAAAATATGTATCTCCTGCGAATCCTGTGCTATAGGGGATTATCTCAGATACCTTAAGGCATCTCAAATAGCTCTAAATAACAGTATGGAGGGCCAACTAAATTACGTTCACACTGCTTTTCCTGAACATTACCAGGAAATAAAAGTCTTCAAAGACATCCCAAGATGGTGAGGCTGGACCTCAAATCCTGTGTTCAAGATTTGGACCCTCACTCCAAGAAGCAGCGCTGAGGTGCTGGAGCATGTCCAGAGAAGAGCAAAGGAGCTGCTGAAGGGTCTGGAGCACAAGTCTTTTGAGGAACAGCTAAAGGAGCTGAGTTGGGGTTGTTTAGCCTGGAGAAAATGAGGTTCAGGGAGGATCTTATCTGGCTACCCGAAAACCAGATGAGGGGCAGTTGGGCTCGGTCCCTTCTGCCAGGTAAAAAACAATAGGACAAGAGAAAATGGTCTCAAGTTGCACCAGAGGAGATTTAGATCGGATATTAGGAAAAAATTCTACATGGGAAGGGTTGTCAAGCGCTGGAACAGGCTGGCTGAGTCACCATCCCAGGAGATATTTGAAGAACGTGTAGATGTGGCACTGAGGGACATGGTTTGGTGTTGGACTTGGCAGTGCTGGGTTAACAATTGGGCTCGGTGACCTTAGAGGTCTTTTCAGCTCTTAGTGATTCTATGACTCTATGGGCATACAAAACAGAGGCACACCAAAGCAGAGGCACTCAGAATCACTACAGTCCAATTGAAAATCTTAGTGCTTACACAGATTCAACTGTCAACACTATATGTTTCTCACTGTCAGGACTAAGAGCTGCTAGGACGATAACAAGGAAGTGCATGAACAAGAGAGATGTCATGGTTAGAGAAAGAAAGCTTGATGACGACAGCATAACCACAGAGGAGTTGTATGTGTTGCCCAGTGGTAGCTTGGCACTTAGTTGTTTTCTTTAGCAGCAGCAATATGGTTTAGCAGCTCATCAGAGAAAGCACATGAGAGCTAGACAGCATGATCGAAAAAAACAAAAACCCAGGGGAGTATTTTTTGAACCTCAGTTTCTTCTGCCTTGTCACCTACATAACCGCAGCACATTTTTGCATCTTCTTTGCATGTTCCCAGGAGAGTAGCTGCTTTACTTTAGTGTAAGCTTACTTACTTTCCTGGTACTTTTGTCTTCTCCATGCCCACCTCTCTTCTCTTTTAGATCTACATCCATCCCACGTGTTATCAATGTACCAACTTCTGTCAACTGCTTCTAACAGACAGTCTACAACAAATCTTCATCTTGTATCATCTCTCAGACTGACTTTTGGGTCGTTTGGACATTTCTGATGCTTTTGTCTTCTCTTCTACTTTTGCAAGTTTTAAAGGTGAGAAGTTTTGATCAAGCAGATGCCTCACAGTGTATTCTAATATCTCCACAGTTGTATAGTTATTACGTTTGTTAACTTCAAATAGGCTTATAAAATATTGCAAGTTAATATGGGGCTTCTTGTTGTGATTTGCTTCTCTTCTGTGTGACATCCATACAATTTCAAGGAAGTCAGTGGAATTCCAGGACATGGGAGAGATGTATCTTGGTATGTATCCCATCACCAAGGTAATAAAACTGTTTTCAGAGTCTGACTGATTCCTTCAGGTATCAGGTACGTTTTCAGGTTTCGATGGATGCACGTGCTTATACTCACAGCCACCCAGTATCCACTGTGTCCCTTAGTGGGATCCTGATATGCAGAATAAATTTCCTACAGAGTCACCTAATCTGCACATAACCTAACAATTACCTGCTTTGACACAAAAAAGCAAACTTGGATGGAATTTTGGCCAATTCTGAAAATATGTTCTACTACTGCCTTAGATTTTAAAGCCTACTTGTTGTGCCTGTGTGGCTGCTGTCAAGACAGACAGTAGATTTGTTAGGTGCTCAGCCAAATAATTGGTGATTCCCTGTAGGCAACAACTCACCAAGTGCTGCAAAACTTCTGTACTGATTCTACAAAGCCATCTTCTCTGGAGGGTCGTATACTGGAGCATAGCAGTGCTCCCAGGGAGCGTAGCAGTGTATGAATGTATGGGTTAGTGCAAGACTACTCCAAAATAAGACAAAGACCTAGATGGTGCTTTTACTAACTATGGTTACAAAGACTACAACATATACCCCCAATGCTCCCATGGCAAATATAGTTCACCCACAGTCCTTTGTTATAATCCTGGTTAGTAGATACAGCATTTTGTCACTACCTCTGCTATTCTGGGGAGGAATTTCAGAGCCAAGTTTCCTAGTACTCAAGTCAAAGACACACAAAGTCTGATAAACCACATCACTCACATGCCCATTTTTGCATCCTGTGCTGAACTTAGTTGCAGAGAAGTAGCTGATCAGCTGTATGAAACTAATAGCACTTTTTAATCAAAGGAACTGTTTATTTTGTTTATTTTTACCCAGAGTACAGGGGAACTAAAAAAATACCTCAGAAATTATTTTAAAGGAGGCGCTGTTATCATTTATACAGTGTGAAGACCCACAAGGGACTAATGGAGACAAGGTGTGTAATGGCAAATATTTAGTCAATTCAGTGGATGCAACAACCTGTCATGAGCCTTTATCTCCATATGTATGGGCAATCTGTGTCTGTATAC
Source organism: Lepidothrix coronata (assembly GCF_001604755.1). NCBI lineage: Eukaryota > Metazoa > Chordata > Aves > Passeriformes > Pipridae > Lepidothrix > Lepidothrix coronata. Next base: position 951,036 of record NW_016690227.1, read on the forward strand.
TTCAACAATGTACTATCTTTAGCTGTCAATATAGAACAATATTGATGATACTCTCTGAATAACTTTGAGCTGTAAAAAAAAAAAAGTACCATATTGGGAATTTATATTTTTTATTTCTAATATTCATGGATTATTTGTCTGAATTCATATTAGTACCTATTTTTTTCTCTAATTTTGTCCATATTCATCTTGCAGTAGTTGTTATCAAAATCTTCTGTTATGCTACCTCAGATAAGTAGAATTTTTTTACTCCATCTCTTTAAGGAACTCTGCTTTTCATTTTCACACTAAAACTTAGCATTAGAATTAACAAAAGGTTTTAGTTTTCCAAGATGTGGCACTTACTGTCTCAGTCCACTGGTGCACTCAAACTAGAATTTAAGTAGATATGTCTTAGCAGTGTTGTTAATATTACATCTTAATAAATTCTAGGGGAAGATTAGAGAACTGTAGAATAATTTGGAAAACCATTTGTGGTTTAGCTTATGACAAATCACACCTGTTGGCATAAAGTCTGCTATCTAAATTCCATACTGAAGGTGGAACCTAAATATGAGCTAAATCTCTATTACATTTTTAAAGTATATTTTCTTACTTTTTGTGGTCTCTGCAAACCCTGTGACTCCATTTCTTATTTATGATTGAATGTTGCTTGTGATCATGAATATCATACAGATATTAAACCTAAACTAATTGGAAAAAAAAAAAAAAGGTCTCTAAAGAAATCACTTTCACCATGTCTAACCAGAGATTTTCAGCTAGATCATCATAAAGTCGTTTCCCTGACCTTAAAGAAGCTATGCCAGTTGATACATTCTAAGGACTAAGGATTATATTATGGAGAGGTTTTACCCCATCCATCTTTGATAAACACTAACCATTTTAGAACTGACCCATAAGTTATATTTCAAGCCTCTAGTCATTTAATTTACCCTTTCTCCACCCCCACCCCCCTTTAACTGTTTCCTTTAGCACTCCAACTATCCCTGGATGCACTGGCAAGGTTCATTGATCAGCAACTCACCCAGGAAATTCTAATCTTCCATCAACAACCCCATCAGTAATTGCACGAATGCATGGGTAGGTATGAGGTATATTTCTCAGCTTGTTCAGAAAGATTACAGGAAAATCATAATTGTATTTATTTAGTTAAAGAACAATTAAATGTTAAGTATGACATTCTATTGGTTTACAAAGTACAGAACAGTTGGGATTGGATCCCACCATATTATTGTGATGCTAATCTGAAATCCTTTTGAAGTTTTAGAATTTTTCAGGATCATAAGTATGCGTTAGGAAGGTGACTTTTTTGGTTTTATATATAACTAATCTCTGTGTTTTTGAAGAGGGTAATGAATGTCAAAGTCCCAAAAGAAAACTGTGAAGTTTCTAAACTGGTGTTGGCAGACTTATGAAATCGGTATTTTCTATACAAAAATGTTAAAAATCAGTGGTTTTACTTAAAGGGCAGTGAGAGGCAAAATCGTGCCATGCCACCACACTGATGCAGCCCAGGACCCTGTGACTACAAAATCATTGCAGCTCCCCATGACTACTATGGCTGCCTCATGAAGTGAATTAGTAATATTTATTCTCTCTTGCTCTTCTGTACATGGCTTTTTAAAGCTATGAGCTAGTATAAATACTTAGATGTTGGTTTCAAAAGACCTGGACACGTCAGAACAACTGAAAAATTCATTTTCTGTTGTTAATACAAAGAGCTTCTGACACTGCCAGAGGACCAACCTAGCCTTTCTTCCAATAGCTTTGGAACAACTTAGTAACTATTTGTTTTTCCTCTCTCCTTTATGATTTTGTGCTTATACTGTGTTTTCTTGTTATCTGTAATGATCTAGGATATGGCGATGCTATCCCAAGTTTCCACTTTTTCCTGAGAAATTTATCTTCTAATAAACTGTTTCATTGGCCTTAGGATTCTGTTCACAACACATCACACTCTTTTTCAGCACTGCCAGTGAAAAGTATCCAGAAAAGTCTTGAGGAGATTTAGGGAGCTTCATGGCTTTTAAAAAATTCACCTTGTCAAGTGTTTCATCATTGTGATGAATGCACTGATTTCCATTTTGCTGCCCTCCATGCCCATCCATGTCACCTCTGCTCTTTTTCTCTTGTGATTAAACTTGGAAAATAGGCAGTCATCTGTAGTCAAGGGTTGTTGTTGACAGGGAATGAAAAGATGCGACTAAGTCCTGAGTCTCTGTAGGCTAATAAAGCTGTACTCATAGCAGTCTGATGCAACATTAATTTGCTTGTAAATGTCACAGGCAAATAAAAAGGCAAAGGCATCTTAGAAAAGATTATTGACAGACTTCAGATAGGTACCAGATTTCAAAAGCAAAAAGACAGGTGCCATTGTGATCTAAGGAAAACACATCAATTATTTCCTTTTACTTTACACAGATGTTACTGTGGGTGTAATTAATGGTGGATGAATTTTCTTCATTTTTAACAGATATCAAGAACAGGGTTCTTGTTCTGTGCTAATGAATACTTTCCACAAGCAGGACAGAATCTCCCGACTTTAATATCCAGAGGTTGTAGAGCAGGTTTTACCACCTTCTTCCTGAGCTGTATTGTGCATTCCCCTGAGTAGGCAGTATCCCTGGTTGCAAAATTTTAACAGATCTATTTTACTTTCTCTGGTCCTACTTGTGGAGTAAATTAGTGTTAAAAATCACTGAGTTAAGATGGAAGGTTCTAGTCCTCTATAAAACTGCTATGTAAACCTATGAGGGATGCTGAGAATCTCCCCTCAACATTAGTTAGTGATGCCCGTAAAAGAGAGAAGCTTAACATTTGATTCTTTCCCTTTGCAAAATAAATTATAAAAAATCCTACTAATTTCAGTAATCCCAGGTCAAGCTAGACTGTAGTGGAGAGGTGAAGAGAAGGGAGATTATTCCTGGAATTTGGAGTCAGACTACCCCACTTCACCTTCATGTGCTTTTCATGTAGGACATGGTCTCATTCTAACTGTTTTTAAAATGGTGGCCCCTTTTTTTCTTTCTTTGATCATTCTCAAGCCATGATTGTAATAACTTCTCAGAAAGTAGCAAGTGATTGCATGTGGCGGATATTTTATAGCTGCTTTATTCGACATGTCTACAACATATGGTCAGTCTGCTGAAGACAGTTACGAGTATCAGAGAGAATCTCTTGTCTGCTGCTAACATGGTCTAATAAATGTTCCTGTCAAAAGTATCAGCAATATCAGATACAGCAGGCAGCATGCAACCACTTCTGCACTGTGTTTCTACTGCATGGTGCTCCTACAGTATGTGGGGTAAAATCGTGCACAACGGTGTGAAGCATTTGGAAGTCAACAAGATTGTATAGGATATGAAACGGTAGAAATATGATTTCTTCATCTTTGAACATGAATAGCATTTTTATATGTCACGCTTTATTGATATATTTTTATTGTATTTTTATATCCAGGTAATCCCAAGGTGAAGTCAGAAAATTAGGTTTCAAAATCCTTTTGTGCAATTAAATTCTGGCAGGTTTGTTTAGCTTTTGCATAGGAAGGAATGTTTTATATGTTTTTCTGTTTTGTGTTTAAAAGGACTGACCAGTGGTTCACAGAAAAACAAATCCAATTGCACCTCAAGTTGTATGGAAACTCATTGGCTTCACTCATTGGCTAATGTAAGATAGTGCTAGATTTAATTTGATTTTTGAGAGAAAGGTTGTGCCCTTTCAGCAAGTAGCATTGAAGATTTCAAAAGATACCTTTAGGTAAAAAAGAAATTTTTTTGGGGGGAGAGTGAATGAACAAAAAACTCTGTGGTCAGTTCTATGTTGACTATGAGAACTGGGCATTTAAAGCAGGCATGCAATGATGCCCAAAAAAGTATTTTTAGAAGACTTGAAAGTCAAATCTGCATCATGATCTCCAGGCATCACTGGATGATGGGCTTCTGTGCTTGAAAGCATTCAGCATGCTCATGGCAGTCCTGCGTAGATACTGTGCAGGGTAGTTGTGAGACAACTGTGTGTATCTGTGTGTGTGTGTGTGTGTGTGTGTGTGTTTTCAAGAAGTGCTGAAAAGAAGTGAGAGGCAGAACACACTCTGTTACAGCTGCTCTCACAGCTTCTTCCATATATCCAGAAAGGAAAATTTAAAACTTTTAGGAAGATTTACCGCCACTGTTCTTAAGATGGCTGATTCTAACACTATGGAATATTACAAATTGTTAATTCTCTGAGACCAGTGGACATAAGTGTTTATGAAGAAAGCAGTGAGAGGGGAAAAGAGAGAATGTTTAGTAATATGGGAACACGCTTTAGAAGTCTTTTTTTCCCTGTTTTTTTCTGACTGCAGATATATAGCAAAACGTGGAGGCTTGTCTCAGTATAAGCACCAAGGACTTTTTTCTCAAGTGTTTGCTCCAGTTGGTCCTCAGAATTCTTTCAACAAGGCAGAACAAGAAACCTTTACAATTTAGAATGTGTCAGTCCTTTTCACCTGGGTAACTGAGAGCCTCAGTGACTGACAGTGGGAAGGAGGGAAATGTGTGAAGATGTGTGGACATTTTAAATACGGAACAAAAATGAAATAACATAGAAGTGAGTGTTTGTGGTTATTCTTAGTGCATTATTCTCATATTTATGACTTACTAACATAGACAGATAAAACTGTATTAAAAACACGAGTCGTAAGTCAAAAGCTTGAAGCTGGTCCTCTGTACTGGATTGCCTTTTTGAATATGGTTGAAAATAATGCCATAGCTGTTCCATCCATTGACATAAACATTTTGTGTACACACACGCACATGTGGACACACATATGTGAATGTATTATTAACTATGAAGTCATTACAGAGCAGCAGGCCTTCTCATCAGCTGTCCTAAGTGTGCCTTGCAAAGATGATTAAATGTCACAGAGTGAGATTTTAACCTTTGCCTGTACTGGCTTTGTGTGTTGTAGTGAATGAAAAGAGCCAGGTTATGTTCTCTGGTTTGGAGGCTAATTCAGACTGTGTGCCTTGCATCCATGGTTAAATTCTTTTATGCTTAATCTGAAAACAGTTAAATAGGGAAGATGAAGGACCAGTGCTTAAGCAAGTGTCTTGGCACTGTTTTATTTTCTGATATTGGTGTACATAACATGAGGAAGGAGCATCCTTGAGAAAGAGAAGATCAGATGCAAATTTATAGGTCAGGGAGTTCTATTGTGCTCCAGGAGCCAAAATAGTCCAAATAGTTTATTCTAATTCGGACAGCCTTGCAGCTTCCTCAGAAGTTTCTGTCCTGAGGTCTCTGGTATTATCCAAGTAATCTATATTTCTGCTCTGCTACCTCTCCTGCTTGCTTTTCTCCAGTACAGCTTCTCCAGGTTTTTGAGGTAGATATGTGTGTAACAACTTTGTAAGAAATAGCTTTCCCATAGCCACTGAAGAGCTTTCTGTGAAGGATTATAAAGTGCACCAACGGTGAAAGGCCTTTTCAAGAGCAGACTGAAGACTCACTGGAAATACTGAAAGGTAGGGAACATAAATCACAGAGCCAAAAGACAGAAAATCCGCAGAAAGAACTAACATCCCTTAACAAAGGGATTAAATCCTCAGCAACAATAACGGGAACTGAGCATCCAAATCCCTGACATTGCTGTGCAAATCTCAGTCACAGAGGATATACAAGCCCCTAGGGAATGTGAGATGGCAGCTAAGCAAGACATTAGGGTGTACCATTTCTCCCAATAAGACTGTAGCAGATTGTTTATCCTGAAGTGGGGCAGAAAGATTCCAATTCTTGAAATGTCTGACCTATACAGAAACTTCTACACTTCTAACTTTCTATATTTTCATCATGCAAAAATCACCAGTCCCAGATTTTTTAAAAGAGATGCTGTCATCTGGTTAGTGTCTTTGTATGCATTAAATTTAAACCTTACATGTATCATCATCATCATCATCATCATCATCATCATCATCAT
>NW_016690227.1:958042-1008650 GCF_001604755.1 Lepidothrix coronata
TAAGGTCTTGGTGTGAGCCTTCAGTCACCTTAGGTTAAATAGGCTTCCATCAGTATGGTATCAAATGTAGATCATCGAGGTCTGCCATGGCCCTTTGGAGCATCATGCTGAAAAAGATTGTGAATAGGGTTGGTGCGAGAACGCAGCCTTGTTTCACAAGGCTGAAACCTTACATGTATACATGTTAAGTTAAAGCATATCTACAGGTAATGGAAGGTTGCAACCTGCCTTTGCCTTTTGTGCTTGTCCATTTGGAGCTACACGTGTATACAAGTTAGTGAATATTCTAGATGAAAACATAGCCTCTTTTACAAATTTGGTTTATTATTTCTATTGAATTATTAAGTACCATATAAAAATATTTGCAAATTTTTTACTGGTTACAAAGACTATGTTGTTATATGCTTGAGAAGGATTCCAATTAAATCTTTCAGCGTCCCAATTCTGCAGTGCAAAGGGAGTGATATGACATTGAGTAGAAGTGTAGAAACTGTCTTTGTGCAATACAATGCAGTATCACAGCTATATCTTGAACAGAAACTTTAATTCCATTCAAACCAGCAGATGAAAACTGATTATATTTTACACCATTAGTGGGCTGAGGACATTGACTGCAAAGACAGGTACCATCACTTCAGTAAGTTCATATTGGTTGCTTTATGTATAAAAACATTTTACACACGGCATAATTAAAGCACAATAATCTAAGGATAAGCTATATTTAAAATAGGTTGGTTCTCAGCTGGATAACTCTGTGTAGTGTCCTCTGACTTTACATATTGGTCAAGAATCTCTACATCTAATGAGTGAAAGATGTCTTAGAAATTCTCTAGATAAATGAAAATTGTAAAAAAAAAAAAAAAAGTAAAAATGATTTACACTTTTCTATACAGATAGATCAAACTGAGGAAATTTATTTAAAAAACGAAACAAAACAGTGGGGAGAAAAGATATTTTCAAAGTCAGTTTCTAGTCCCTTTCAGTTTCTCTGAAAACTTGAGCAAAGAGCAACAAGCTCAAGGACTTAAAGAGCAAATGGAGGGGAAATCCTTGTATCCAAACTATAAAGAGGTCCCTCATTTCACTTAAAATAAACTAAACCAAAACCAAACATGCTTTCAAACTTTCTTTTTTTTCATTAATAAGTTCTTATGATTATAATAAAACCATATTTCATCCCTAAAATTATAAGGTAGTATTCCTTGAAACCTCAAGGAGGGAAAATTTTCCTGTAGAAGAACTTACAAAAGTAATAAAAAATAGATATGTGACACATTCAATGTAAGGTCTAGCCTGATTCTAGTAGCTGCAAGAGCATTGATAATAAAGATAAGGGGATTCTTGCCATCATGTCAATCCTGTAACTAGCAGCACTTGGTTTAATCTGAACCCTTCTAGATTCATGTGATTCAAGGTATGAAAGACTGGTTATTGCTATTTTAAAATGTTCTGACTCTTTCACACTATCCTAAGGAGAAATAATCCACACCTCTTCCCCTCTCTTGAACTCCCTTTCACTTGATACTGTGGCATATGATATAAAGTGTATGTTAAAAGGTTAATGAATTGTTATTAAATAATCTCAGCTTTGCCTCCAGCTGGAAACCAGTGAACAAATACTTTAGTTCATGGGACAACTTTTGCTTTCCATCTGTTAAATGCCTTGCTGAATCACAGGTGTTGTTAATCTAGACATGGTGTTCATAAAGCAGTCAAATTTAAAGTCACTAAAAATGATTTTTGGATCTGTTCCTTTGAGTTATGGCATCGACAACTAGATGAACAGGAACAGAGTAGGCTTCCGGTGTGTAGTAAAACCACTGAAAAACAATGCTGCTGTGAGAGAAATGGCTTCCTGGGTAGAATTTGGTTGGTTTTCCTCCTACGGTCTTCTAAAGCATTCAGAAAGTATAGTCTTCTAAAGCAGCGGATTTACACCACACACAAAGTCACTACATTTGCAGCTTGTTTTACAGAATTTCTCTTTATAATCAGCAGACTTTGGAAGTTAAATGATTTGACGCCATTTTGTGTAAAGTAGTTGTTAGTGTAATGACCATGCTTTTAATATGATCACTTTGATGTGCACAGTAAATAATCATGTCTTAAAATACGCTATTTCTTTCTAAATATCTCCAAAGAGTATCCATATTTTTTTGTATGCACAGCTACTAAACCCCTTCAAATACCTTTTTGCATTATGTCGAGTTGATTGATTGTAAAGAAGCATTTTGACATGGAAAAATAGGTACAATAGAACAATTATCATAACTCTAGCTAAAGTTCATATTTTTTAGACTAGACTCTTTTTCCCATTGCTCCTTTCAGAAACACACATTTTAAAAAATTGGTTTCCTTTGGTTTATTTGTTATTTTATTCCTAATGCTTCTCATCTGCCATCTAGTAAAGGTCATAGAAATATTAATGTACTCCCAAAGCAAGAGGACCAAAAAGCTTTGCTTTCAACATAGCTTAGAGTATGGGGATGCAAATTGCAAAAAATCAGTGGCCTGTATCTTCTCACAGAATTATTTAGTAATGAATATACCAAGTGAAAGAGAAATGTCTGTTGGGTAAACAATACACATAAACAAATTCATGGTAGGAAAATAATATGATATAGGAGTCTGTGGTGATCCTAGCCTGAAATCTTGAAAATGACTGGAGAAAATGAGGTACTTATAGAGGAATTGGATACAAAAAGCATTTAATAACTGGCAACTTTGTTTTGTTTCGCTGTAGGTGACATCATTTTTTATTTGATAAAGTGCAATTAAAAACAGAAAAACATCATGACCAAGTAGAGAAATTGTGTTGCTTTCAGAAATTGACAGATAAAGTATGATTTTCTTGGAGAACTCTGGCAAACCAGAGAACAAAACAAAGTTTAAGTGGGGTGTTCACCTCCACTGGTGGCTAAAATCAGCTTGGTTTGGGTCTCAGCATCTTTCAGCCCTTTCTGTCTTTTCTGTTCCCCCAGCAAAGCAGAGGACTTGAGAGGCTCGACTTATGCTTTAGAATATGCTTTCCCTAGTGTGCAGTAATACAAAACAGCCCTGCAAATTATGTATCAAGACATCCCAGAGGACACTGTTCCCAAAATACTGACCTGTCATGTGCTGAGGCTGGATGGCTGCTTATCACCTCATCCATGGTCCATTTGTACTCAGAACATGCAATTGCTGGCTTTGTAGTAAGGAGTGAGGACACACCTTCTCTTGCAAATACCATTGTGTGACATTTTATGATGGTAAAAAGTCAAGACTGTGCCTCATATCTTCTCTGAAAAACATCAGCTCTGAGATCAGCCTTAGAAAATGTGTCAGTAAAGGCTGACAAGGGAAATAAGTCCCCAGATCATCCCTCATTTACAAAATCTGAATTCCATTGGAGGCTTCTTAGAGAAATAGGAATCAAGCCTAAGTGTACTTGCTTACGGGACCAGACAAAGCCATTGCAACTGCTCTGTGCTCATTACTTAGTGTAGTAATGAGCATATGTAGTCAGTTTTTGACATGTAGTCCTGAAAGTCAAAGGCCTTTAGGCATCCACATTCCACTGAGTGGTGGTTTTGTTTGCCTGCCAGAGCAACTTTGTAGCATCACTAATTCAGCAGCTAGGTAACCTTTGAGGGTTATAAGTGGTTCTCCCTCTGCTTATACTGCAAGCCTCTGACAGTATATATCTATCTTATATAGATATATAAATATATCTATATAGATCATAATCAGGTTCCATCTTTCAATAAAAGTCTTTGGCTTCTTGTCATCCTGCATGAAACAAATCTGCATGTGTAAATTACATGTACACTCATTAGTTTAGAATTTTGATGTGAACTTCAACATTGTCATAACTGGAATACAAAACGAAATTTCCAGGACTTCCTAATAAAGATCTAAACGACACAAGTAGCAGTATGAAGGAATTCAGTGGAACTATTCACATGAATAAAATTACATTTGTGCTGTTTCTTTCATCTGTGATGTGTCCCTTTGATTCAAGAAATTATTCCAGTATAACAAAGTACTTATAGACAAGCTTATTGCTGTCTCTCAGTTTTAGAACAGCATACACCTTGCTGAATCCTGTAGCTCAAACCTTCTTGTTTATATTGATGATCTTTAAACACCCCATAGATCACTCGCTCAACACCACTTAAAGTAGTTAAGTGGTTCATTGTTGATATAAAGTCTAATATGCAAATATCGAAGTTATTCAATAAAGCAAGGATGCATTTATTAAGTCCTTAAATTTCCTTCAACAAGAACCTTTGACTATTCAGTTAGTCCACTACTTTTAGGTAAATATATATATATATATATATATATATAAATATATTCTTAGGCTTTCTCCTTAAAAACTGAACCAAGTTTCTTGCAGGACCTCTATACTTTTTGAAAAAAGAATGTCCAGTGTATTCTGGACATTTACCCTGTATTCAGGGTAAAAATAAACCTCTCAGCTGACAAAACTACTTGCAACTTTCTATCATGTTCAGTTTACCAGTGATGGCCAGTCAATTCAGGATAAAAAGCCTACCCAAGATCAGAAAGAATCCTGTCAGTTAACTAGGAACAGACCTGAAAGGTCTTTCCAATTTACCTACATCCTGCTCTCAGTTCTCTTAACCTTCATCTCATGCACACACACTCCTTTGATATAGGGATAAGAGAGCCTTATTTTGTAGAGAAGTAAGAAAATCAAGAAGGAAAAGGGATAGACAAAACCTAAGTGCTCTTTTTATTATTCTGTATTGAAATTAAAATGTGAGCTAATTTCTTTTACTGCAGGCTCCAAGTTGCTCTTGCTGTTTCTCTGTTTGTCTAATTCCAGCCCTAACCTGAGAGCTATTACTGTGAAATTTCATAGAACTTCCTCGGCTCATTTCCATATTTTTTTCCAGCCTTGCATGGAACAATTAAATAATTTGGGTAAGCAGTCACCCCAATCAAAATATTTTCCAGTTAATTAACAGATCAGATATCAGTGAAAAAAAGCATATAATTGTATTAGTCACTATCAGTTTGAGACAGTAAATATGCTAGTATGTACACATCTCAAATAATGACACAGCCAGCAGGTTGTTGATCAAACTAATTTACACTTTAAATAATTAGAGAATAAAGGAGAAATTACTGAAATGACTGAAGATTTTGTAGAAGGCAAGCCACATCACAAATGTAAGTGATTAAAAGGAAAAGCTTTAAGTGTCCACTGACTTCAGTGCTATGTAAATCAGGCTGCAGCTTTCTAACAGATAAAGATTAGGAGCATGGAGAGCAATACGTGCTTAAACCAGAAGTCAGATGGAATTTAATTATTCAAATCAAAAACTGAGGTTAATTCTCCTTCCTGCAATACACATCAAGCTGCACAACTGCCAGCACATCCTGAAGTTGACCCTTTGGCCTGAAAGTTGCCTAGACACTGAGGCTGTGACCATGCTGGAGAAATAAAACACATCAAGAGTCACTTGATGGCACTTAGGTCAAGGAACAGCCAGTGTCTATACTGTTAACTTGACAAGACTCCAAAACAAGGATACCACCAATAAGAAGAATTGGTAATTCATACCTATTTCAAAATGTATGTCTGAGATATCTTTTGGTATGTGAAGAGGAATGCTGTTCAGCATGGACCAGAAATATGCCAAACACCATTCTAAAAATCCAGTAGTATAGCTGGTCCAGTTGTATAGCCAGGCACAGTGTCCAGTGGTATTTAATTAGCTCACATAGACAGAACTACAGAAATTTGCTTCAGAGCTTGCACAGAATTACCTGATAAAGTGCATAAGCCAGATCAAGTTCCAGAAAGGAACGATAAAGAAACTGTTTTCATAAGCAGTCAGTCCCCTGAGAATTAGGATATGTGTTTGGGAAGAAGAGATATGGATAGGACTCATGGCTGCAATGGGAATAAGATGGCCATAATCCTCAGAAAAGAATCATGGAGTCATAGGAAAATGTAGTTTGGAGTGGCATTCTGGAAGTCATCTGAATAAACTCCAGATTTAAAATTAGGCCAATGCTTAAGGCAAAATATGTTGCTCAAGGCCTTGCCTAGCTGGATTGTTAAAAATCTCCAAGAATGGAGACTCCACACACAACCTCTCTGAGCAACATGTTCCAGTGATTCCCAGCTCTCCTTGAGAGCATATTTTCCTTGTGTTGCCTTTGTTACGGTTTGTGACTACTGCTTCATGTTACTTGGCATTGCACCTCACAGAGACATCTGGCTCTGTCTATTCTGTAACCTGCCTGTTACACCCTCCCATCTGACTCCTTTCCTTCGCACTAAAGCAACACAGTTCCCAAGTCCTTAGATGATGTGCTCCAGCTCCACAACCATATCTGTGGCCCTCCTCTGGACAACCCTGTTTGTCAGTAGCAGCCTCCCTTATCTCCAGGCAGTTTGTGGTTTATCCAGGCTTGTTGAAACCTTTAAGCCAGAACTTCCAGACCACATAAAGAAGATGTGGGAAGGAGGGAGGAAAGAAGGCAAAGTAGTTTCCCAGGTTCTTTTTTAGTAGAAAGACTCTTCCAGACTTTTTTTTTGTTGTAAAGGCTGTATTCCTAGTAAACAATCGGGTTTTATACAGACACAGTAAGTCTGCTAGTATTTGTGTGCATGTGTGTGCACATATATGTGTGTATGTAGATAGCTAGATAGCTAGAGATAGACAGATAGAAAGATAGATAGATAGATAGATAGATAGACGTATATATCTGTCTCCCACTACATGGGTTAAAGTAGCTACACACCAAATGTTTCAGACAGCCCAGCTTCAGGTTTTCACCTGTGCCTGCCATTCCTGCCTCTCTTTAGGCACTCTTCCCCACATTCCCTTTGTAAAAATTAGGGATGCGGTTTCCCCTATGAGATGAGGTTACCTCAAAATTTGACTTTGTGCTACCTTCAAGATACTTAGGCTCTTTTTCCTGTTCGTCCTCGAGTGACTGCTCATTATAAAAGAATTTACTTACATACTCGTTTTTGCACTGCCCTGAGAGCAATATGGTACCTTACAACCCTAAAGAAGCAATTCTGTAGCTTGGATGTTATTTTTCAGCCCAGGGTGTCAGCTGACTTGCAATAACTTACCTTCTTCCATATACTACTTTCTGACAGTGTGCTGTGAATTTCCTTCATATCAGCTGCTCCTGACTCTAATTTACCTTTCAAGTGGGCTAATGAAATGCTTTGCTGCAGTCCAACCATCTTTAAAAATAAAAAACCCCAACCCACTTCCTCAGTTCTAGAGTACTGAATAGCAGAGAAAAGGAATCTAATATGACAGAGACAGGCTCCCACCATATTTGTAAAACTTTACCAGGAAGGAAATCCTGTCAATTTTCAAAAGTTCCTCATCCATCCAGACATTTCATTTAGACCTGTGTTTTTGTGTATAATAAATTGCTTCTAGTTGGCTGAAAATCATTTTTTAGCTCTTATCTCTGTGATCGTTTACCCCTGCTGTTCTTTAATGGCCTTCACCTCATTATGCAACTAGTCATTAAAAGCTTAGTATCCAGTACAATGGTAGCTTATGTAAAGTGATCTATGAGAGCTTTATATAGGCTTACCAGCCGCAGCCTTAATTTTACTCATTCGTCTTAATTTTTTGTAATCATTTTTTGTAAAAAGGGTATAATGTCAGGCATGCTTCCCTGCTACTGACAGATCCAATCTAGCAGATAATTACCATAAGGAAATTGATGTTTTAGTGTGCAGGGGAGAATTTAATTTACTCAGACATCCTACAGTACAATGCATTCCAAAAGATATGAGGATTTAAGTTTTTAAGAAATTAAATTTCACTATTTAACATGATTACTTATGTTGAACATCATTAACTAGCTCTTTTTTTTAACCGTTTGATATAATTACAAGAACAGTTATTTGGTCTAAAATCCAAAGTCGCCTTTAAATAAGGGTTAAGAATCCATGAAGTACAGAAAAGAAGGTTGCATTCTTTCTCTCTCCCTCTCCACCACCATCCTTCCAGCAACAGCATTAAAAAAATCTATAGAGATTAACTGAGCCAATGCATGAACTATAGAGCTTTTTCCAATGATGTTTTAATAGATCCTTTGTTATCAGCCCATTCCACCTCAACTCCATCGGTCAGGAAAGCCTCTTTAGTCCTATTCACAAATACAAATCTCTTATAATGTTTCAAAAATGATAGAACCATGAAAGAGTTGTTGAGATCCCAATTAAGCAAGGTGATTAATTTATATTAATTTGGGGGTTTTGATTACTTTAATAGAAATCCATGTGACAGATAAATTTAATTAATCTCTATAAAACTGTTTACTCTTCACGAGAAAGCATTCTTTCTAGCATACAGCATATGTACCTTGCAAGCAGAACACAGAAAGCATAACCAGGAAGGCCCAAAAGGTTGGGTCTTTTGAAAAATAAAATTTTTTAATCCTGAAAAGCCTTCCTGTATGAAATCCAGAGGCTTTGCTTTGATCACTGGACTTCCTTATTGTTAATACTTCCATTGGAGAATTAGAGCAACTGAATTTTATAAACCTTCTTTTTTCTTTTTTTTTTTTGTTTGAAGTTTTGCTAGATATTTTAAGATGATTTTTCCATGTTTCACTTTGTCATGAGGTTGTACAGTCAGAGAACAAAAAATACAAAACTGTCAAGAATTTATGGTAAGTATCTGTGAGATGCAGGATCTGTCAACAGAATTTGAATAGCATCTGCACAACTGTTGTACATATAGAGCTAATGCTGATTTAAAATACTGTCTTAGGACACAGTTTTCATTCTGGATTGAAGTGCCCTCTCCAAAGACAGGAATCCCCTATCTCATGACACTCTAGAAATTATGCTGGTGAAAACCTTGACTGACACCCCATTAGAGGCACAGCCAGGACAGGGGACCTTTGTTAGCCTGGAACAGGAGAAAGCTCCTGACCACCCACGGTCTGATGAGCATATCTATATGGTTCAGAGGACTTCTGATCAGACATTATTTTCACTTATTCTTTATTATTTAAATGAAAAACACTAAAAACAAATAAAATTTTATTTTAGTGTGAATAGAATAAGACCGCCTATTAGTGCTTTAGATAATATACTTTAAAAATAGATTCTGTCTCTTCTTGAAACAGCTTTGTCGAAGACATGCTTTTCATATTTGCCAAAGAGAAGCTAAGAAACTGTAAACAGGAGGAGAGAATTATGTGACTCAATATTATTTCTAAAAATGTAAAACTGTGCCATTTTTAGTTACAACCATAGATACACAACGTAAAATGGAAAGAGCATAATGTCAGCAATGACATCAGCTCTCACTTCAAATCAGTTGTTTTTATGAAGAACTGCGCTTGTAAGAATGCCCCAAAATGCAGAAAAGGGACAGTCAATAACAGCAGAAGCACAGAGGATATGACAGTGTGCTCTTACGCAGTCTGAAGGGACTGCACATCATTGGAGTCAACATCTCTCCCAGGTCACTCTTTACCTGGAGGCGACAGCTAACAGGGATGGAGGAAGCAAGAGGGAACATCAGTGCTATGGCAGACAGTGCTTGCTGTGATGGTGTTTTGAGAAATTTCTCTTCCAAGTGAGTAGGTCCACTTACCATGGAAAATATTTTCTCCCTAGTTTTCAGTCATGATCAAGATTCTGCTAGTAAAATTCTTCTACAGAATTTCTTAGGAAGTTAAAACAGAAAAACAGTAGTTTAAAAGGAATTATGTTACTTTCTGAAGATTGCCAAAAGTCCACCAGCTTGCATAAGAATCCCTTGCTCTGAGTAGAGATCCTGTCTGGTAGATATTTGACTGAGCTTGGCTTGTCTGTGATTATAAAAGTGGGAGTCCTTAGCAGCTGAGGAGATGAGCAGCTGGGGGAGGTACATATAAGATATGTGCAAACACAACAAGGCCTCACTCACATAGGTGTTTGCAGTCTTTAAGAAATCAAAGTCTCAAAACTTTCAAAATAATTAGAGGAAAAACTAGGAAATTCAACAGGCCCTCAGTCAGTGTCCCTGACTGTACTTTCTGAATCATTGCCTACCTTAGAAAGTCTAGACAGGAACTCAGCAAGTGTGTGGCAGACATCTAGCTGTGCCTTTGCTGGGCACTGCCCCTCCTCCTCTCAGGCATTTGATTCTCAATAGGCACCTTACAAACTTACATATACAGTATCTGTATCTGCACAGTGCAGACTTATACATAATTATGCACATTTTTACTATATATATGGATAAACATATATAGAAAAGCATACATAATGTCAAAAGTATGCACTTTATACTCTCTCTCTATAAAAGTATATAAACGCACACTCTAGCTGTAAAGCATGCAGACACATGTCAAGTCCAACCCAGCAGCCTTTAAGCCTAGGCAAAATTCTCCTCTTTTACAAGACACTTTTTCTAATGACTTTTTTTTTAACTTACACTATTCCCAGAGCAGTGAAAAAGCAGTGAAATTGTTTTATTCTGTTTTGAGGTTGGGGTTTTTTGACACAGGGGAGTGTGTTTTCCTTTCCTCTTATTCTCAGAAGCGAGTTTTATCTCATAATTCCAAAAAGTTGTAGCTTCACACAGAGGCCAGGCATGGAAATTTTTAACCTGAAGGGTGAAAGTCTGAGCGAGCAGTTTAGGTGGGTGACTGAGAAGAATGCGTTAGAGTGGAAATTATTGTGCAATAGTAACAGAGAGACATAGGGAGAGTCCTGTAATAGACTAATTTATTAATGAGAATATGTCACAGGGTATGCTGCATCCTTTCAGTATCTAACAAAAACCCCTAACTTCCACTGAACGATAATCATTTTTAAAAACCATGGGTGCTCTTGTTATCTTTTTGTTTGGTTTGGTTTGGTTTGATTTGGGGTTTTGTTTGTTTTTCTGAAAGAGCAAACAGTTTGATGTCGCTATTTATAGTCAGAGAAGGAAAGGTGGCATCCCCTACACGTGTGCAGAGTCGGGACCAGACTATCAGGGATTTCTCTGGGATACCTGAGTCTCACCTCTCTGCCTGAGATCTGGGAACTCCTGGTGTTCAGAAGACATCAGGATATCATTCACAAAACAATTCCATAAAGTAAAAACATGTAGTCCACAATACCCTTTGGCTAGATCTTCATGCAGCAGCGCCTGTCACTGCACACTGTGGACAGCCAGCGACATACCCAAAGGGAGCATTTTTTTGGGGTGGAAAATGGATTTGAAAGGCAGATTTGGGAACTACAAGAAAGTTAGTTGCTTCTCACTCAGGAAGGACAGAGAGCTTCTCATCTTGCTTCTTTATAAGGAGACAGCAAATATGCTGGCTTTAGGATAAGCTCGTGGAAATGGAAGGCCTCCCTCCTGCCTGTCTGCCATGCCACAGCCATACATCTCACCCTGCTGGGCGGTGGCTCCTGAGGAGGTGTTGGGACAAGCGCACAGCCATGACAGTGACACCTCACCACCTCCGGGGCAGTGCCCCGACTGAGGCGCTGTGAGCCCGCCTGGGCTCTCCTGCTGCCCTGGGGGGCAGCCATTTTGCAGCAGTGACAAACCATGCACTGGCATTAATTGACCCCTCTGGGAGTTCCTGTAAAATGATGTCAGAGCACTGATGGGTCTCAGTGGGCCTGAGCAGCTTCATTTGGGGACTTCACCCACCACTGTGCCCACAGGCCAGGGCTCCTTTGTGGGCACCCAGGCAGCCCCAGCAGGGCTGTGCCCGACTGTGCCAAGCAGAGCTGCCGTCAGGCCCTGGGTGACCGCACCCTGTGGGGCAGCAGGTGAGCCCGGGCCAGCCTGTGCTGAGGTGCTGTGGCACTGGAGAGCAGGGTGCGGGAAACTCCATCCCGAGCAGCACAGATCTCCCAGGTATGGGCCCAAAGGTATGTGCTTTATATTGTTGGGGTTTTTTTTAAAGTATGGGCTTCTGGAAAGCTTGCTTGAAAGTTTCTGTTAAGTTAGTCTTTGAAAAATTGCCCTATAACAGGTTCTTCCTTAAGGCTTTCTCTGAGTTAAATTCGTTTCAATTCTGGTCTTCCTGTCACTAAGTAAATGAGCTTGTGGCTTTAATTTAATAATTATGTTTTCTTGTAGCTGAGGATGTCTAATATAATAGAGGGTGGTTGAGTTTTTCTCTTCAGCTGTGAACCCCCGTGTTTTCCCTGGAGCCTCCCCCAGCAGTCCTAACAAGGAAATGTAGGGCAGCGCCGCCATTTTCCAAAGAGGCAGCAGTCGCCAGCCCCCATTCTTTGAATAATTGCACATATGCTTAACTTTATTACATTAGAAGTCTCTGTTAATTGAAATAATGTTGCTTATCCCAGTAAACAGGTACATAAGCAGGCCTACCAAATCGCTAGATAATCCCCTTTCCAGATATTTTGACTTTGCTGGTGAGGAACTGGTGAGGGAGAGGGATGGCCTCAATGAGGCTGCAGGGCTGCCTGAGGGAAGGGAGCTTTCCCAAGTGCTGGGGAAGCTTGAGATTGGGATTCATTGCCACTTTCCTCCATGACATTATCAGCACAGCCAGGCTGACAAGCCTTCCGGTGCCATACGGTTGCTCCAGGAAAACCAGTCAAAGCGGAAAATGCATCAGTGCCTCACATTTGACATACCCTTCATCCCTGAACCATAACTACTTGTCTGTAAATTCCTGACTCAAGGAAGAGGCAGTAAGGGATGATTGAGGTTTGGGGAAGGACGTAAGCGCACTGATGGTGTGGGAAAGATTGCAACCTAAGTGGTGAACCTTGACAACTTTGAGAAAGAGGGAGATGTGGTTGGAAAATACAACAACTGGGGGAAGAAGAGGAGATGAGGATAAAATGGCTGATGACAACAGGGGAGCGGTAAAGGGAAGAGCTGTAGAGGTGAACGTGACAAGGGGCAGAGCACAAATATTTCTTTGTTAAAGAAAAGAAGCAAGTGGCTGGGTGTAGGTAAACAGGTAGGAAAGGGTAGGTTTATGGGGTTACTATGTAAAAGTTGTTACTAAGGGCAAAGGCAAAATTCCCATGGTTTTATAAATAGATGGTCTTGGGTTTACAGGAAACGAAGAAAATCTATGGACAAACTTTGTTACTAGTGAATTCGTTGTTAACCATTGATTGCAGAGTTGGGCAAATACTGACCCCTAAAATCACACACACATTGTCTAGAGACAGCTCCACTGAAAAATTCAAGAGTGTGTATCATCCCCCCCACTCCCCAAACCAAAACATAAAAACCCCCAAAACAGCAACCTCAGCCTCACTAAGTTGTCTGACATGCCATGAAGCTAGACATAGGAATTGGTTTGGAGTTTTGTTTTGTTTTCTGCTTTGGACATTAGCCTCAAGAGGTAGAGGGAAAATATTATACATTTAAGAACTAAAACTGGAAGAGAGTGCTTCTGTCCCAGCAACCACCATACTGTTTGGTGTGAACATCTATAATAACTTACATGCTTGCTGTTCTGAACTCTGCCAGCTGAAGTGAGCAGTGGGTTATATGACTACCACCTTGCTATTTTTAAGTATTCTTTTTCGTTAAAGAGACTGAGTAGTCTTTTCTTTCAGGTGTGTATGGTAGTTAGGAGCTGGAAAAATAATTGTTCTGATAAACTGTATGAGTAATACTTGGATGCAAGGTAGACTTAATGATGTGGCCTAAAGCCTTACCTCTTCTTCTTCCAAAGACATGATTTTAAAATGATGGCAAAAAAGCCTCCTCAAGAGGGACCTGTCCATTTAGCATTCTTACATCCAGTTAAATATTCTGATTTATTTGTGTTAGAACTTCATTTAATTGTGGTGTGACCAACCAGCAGAAAGGCTTTTGCTGACTTCCGTGGGCTTGGAACAGGCCCATTTGCTGGCAGATAGATCAGGTACTTGAACCATGTCTGCATTGAAACCAGAGCAAAAGGAATAATATCACATTATCATATCAACTGATAGAGAAGACTGCCCAGCTAGTTTCTCACTAAAGACACAGAATGCATGCGATGGAATCCCCAGAGCAGTTAGTTTGCTGCAAGCTATGCAAGTAAGTGAAAAAGAACCAAACAAGTGGATTGGTAGCTAGGTGCCAGAGAGTAGATAACTGCTTAGGATAGTTCTTCAGTGGGAAACAGTTATTTTTTAAGGAAATCCATCTTTGTAGCCAAAAAAGGAAAATATTACAAAACAAAACAAAACAAAAAAGCAAGGCTTCCCATGTTCTGATAAGCACCTTGTCTTAACATGGGATGCAGGAAGGGATCACATGGAATTGAGGTGGTTTGCATCCCTCCATACCAAAGTGCCAAAGAAAGCCCACAGCTCAGCAGTTCCCTTCACGTCAGAGGAATGCTGGGTTGGAGTGAAGCCAGCATAGTAGCTCTGTTATGCTGTCTGTCTGGTGAAAGAGGAGCCACGGCCAGAGATGTGCTGTATAAACATTCTTCCCACTGGCAGAACCAGCAGAGCCCAGAGTGAGCTGTATGGACTCTGCACAGCAGTTGGGATGTGCTGTGAATGATCACAGCTCCAGCTCTGTCTTGATTCAGCCAAGCTTGAGTACCCAGTAACACTGTAACCAAGTCAGCAAAGCATCAATCGACGTGGGCTATACGGATCTGCCCTGGAGTCCCAGGGGCAGCCAGAGCAAGCCTGTGCTGAAGTCTCTGCTGCTGTTGTGGCACCGCTGGGCTTAAGCTGCCTTGGTTAGGTCAGTCCATGCCTAGATGGCTATATCTCCACCTGCAAATGCAAACATGCCCTGTGAGTTATTAGAGGGGCTCCCTCGCACCAGCAATTCTGGCTTAATGTCAGTTGTTCCTCTCAGCCATATTCTAGCATGATCCCACCAAACACCAGTCCACACTGCAAAATCTCAGGTGTACTGGAAACATTACTGTAGTAAAATGAAGTGTACTCTTCATGTTTTCTTTTATTATCTCAATTTCAGTGTGAAAGAAATCTAAAATTTCTGGTTTATCTCTGAGATTTGGCTTTCTTCTTTGTTACTGTGTTTGGTTTTGGCAAATTATACGAAAAGAGGCTCTTGACGATGCACTTGTCCTTCCTAGCTCTAAATACAAGTTTCCTCAGACTACCTGTCTTTTTAAGATCAACTTGACATAAGTTTAATGCTCGTACTGAACAGTGCAGTGTTTTCTTTCTGTTGAACAGGAGAGAATTAATGAGCAAAAGCATAGTTCAAAGGCTCATTGGAATTTTTATCAGAACCCTATCTAAATTTTAATAGCAGAAATCGTTAAAAATCCTGCTACCTATTGAGATTTTCTCTACTTCCTTTTTTCAAACAGGCTGATGTATTTCTAGAAAAATCTTTCCCACATATACTTCCTATTCCAAACTGAAAAGAATGTGGCACAGATTTCTTCTTGGTAAGTGTGTACACAGGCAAGTTACTTGGCTTCCCTTTTCAGGGAAATCTCTGCCTTTGTTTAAAAGCACATGTTCTCTGAGCAGATTGTAACTTACTTTTTCAGGGTACCATCTGTGCTTTATCTTGTAATTCCTGGAGGGGATGAGGTACACTTATATGTTTGTGTTAAATTCTCAAAACTTAATGTGCAAGAAGGTCAGGCTGTTCTTTCACTGAAAATTTGAGATTTTTTAACTTATAGAAACTGATTAAACTGCATTTTATCCTGATGATCTGTAACCAAGTTTGATTTTCTTTGATCATGCAGATAAATATTAATGATAAGCAGAACTAAACAAAGAAATAGATTGGTATCTTGTCACTTGAGTTCTTGATCTGAAACCTTGTGGCTTAGACTCATGTTTCATCCATAGTTTCTGTATTTATGACAGAAGGGTAATAAGAACCTCTGCCTCTTGATACCTCCTCAAAGCAGTTATTTGAAATAGTTACTCTCACAGCACATATTTTGGAGGGGAGGGGACAAAGAACAGAATCTCATCAATTGAGAATTTGATTTATTTTATTTTAAGAAGGTTTTGCTATTATTATAAAAATATATACATAATATTTATAAATGTATATATACACAAATGCAATTTCACACTTTAGACAATGAATTTATTGGCTTTAATGCATTGAAAAATTGTGATTTAATTCAAAGGAGTTTTCTGTTTATTAAATGAAATAATATCTCCCTCTTCTGTGTGTTTTAGCATCCACCCTTTTCATCACAGAGACAGTTTTCAATATTGTGATTTTTCTGTTACTAGCTGTCTCACTGAACAAAACTGGAATATGTGAGAACTCTTACTGTAAACCAGAGATTTCTGAGCAATATCATATTCAAGAATTAGGCATGCCTATAGAGTGTCTTTTAGTGGTCTGATGATCATTACTGTTGCAGTGGAGGAAATTACTATATTCCTTACTCAAAACATTCCTACAAAGTCAAGCATGACTATCAACGGTACATTTATTCATGCAAAAGAAGCCTACAAAATGTAGGTGTTCCCCTTACATCAGCTTATATCCTGTTGACAACTCAAATGACACTAGGCCCATTTATTAGTTTCTAGTGGTTTAACTGACAACTTTTGGTCTCATAAAATATACTATAAATACTATCTGTAGCACAGCCTTGCTGTTCAGTGGTACACCAAGAGTTCAGATGGTTGAGAATACTGTTTCCCAATGGGAAATGTGGCATTTGGCAATCGTTTATTCCGGTTTCCTTTGAGGATATGAAGGAAAGGTTTTACCAAAGTAATCCCTGCATAAAAAGCAAGCAACAAAATGATTAATACCAAAGCGCTGGACTATAGAATGAATGCTAAAGTGCAAAATTTATTACACCTTAAAAGTAGATAGGGTGATTGCATACTTTTACCTCTACAGGGAAATACATGTTTGTGCTTTCCACACATGAGCTTGGTGGGAAAATTGCATGGGATTGATTTCATGAGTTTGGAAGTAAGCCCTGCTGTTGAGAATGACTTCACAGCCCCAACTCTGAACTCACTTGGCAATGTGGATGTAGGAACCTCTTGCTCCCAGTGAAGTCAGTCCTGCCAGTGGTTACAACACAAAGAGGGTTTGGCTCAGAAAGGACAAGTTGTGATATAATGAAGTCCCCCCATGGGGCAAAAAAACCCTGAATTTGTTTTCATCTGGAACAGGACAGTTTGTAGAGAGGGAGGAAAAACAGCCCAAGCACTTACTCCTCTTGGTTCCTCTAGAGCTATCTCATCAGGAAAAGCAGGGAAATGAAGAAAGACTGTGAAGTGCAAGTTCAGCCAATGCAAGATTAACACATCTGCCGATCTTAAATCTCATTTTTCCAGTTCCATGTTCCTCAACTGCAGAGAGTTTATAGTTGATCTTCCTTTCTTCTTGGTCTCCTTCTTAAGAACATGAGGGTTATAGGGCTGTGCTCTTATACCACCTTAGGCAGCAGGCAAATTGCTTGGTGACTTTTGGCTAAAGCTGACATGATGTAGGGATCAAAAGCATGTTAACTTCCTACCAGCCATTCTAGTGAATTCATGTCTGTACATAGAAAAGAGTCTGAACTGAGAGAAAGCAGAGAGAGGTTGGGTCCTGCCCAAACTAATGGCAGAGTGCAGGTCACCAGGCAGCATGTGCTCATCGCTGGGCTGCCAACATGTGTCACACAGAGGCAGCCACTGAGCACACTGCCTCCATCTCGACTAAGTGGTCAAGGGATGTGGGAAGAGAGCAGGAGGAGGGGAGAGTGACAGAGAGGCACACAGGAAGCTCAAGGTGGCTTAGGAGGGGCTGGGTTTTGTAGGCCTGGGACATGTGAGGAATGGAGTACTTCATTCAAGAGGAAAAGATGTTTCATACTCAAAGAACCTTTTTTTTTTTAATCTATACTACATATTCTGCTTCTTCTTCACAGTTTTTTTTTTACATGACCTTTTCTCTGCCCACACTCATTAACCAAGCCTGTG
This sequence comes from Lepidothrix coronata, assembly GCF_001604755.1. Taxonomy (NCBI): domain Eukaryota; kingdom Metazoa; phylum Chordata; class Aves; order Passeriformes; family Pipridae; genus Lepidothrix; species Lepidothrix coronata. The sequence goes on from NW_016690227.1 coordinate 975,921, forward strand.
ACAGCACGGAGTTACTAGTTTGGGTGGGCTGTACATTTACCTCTGAAAGATTCTAGCTATCACTTAGAAAAATGAATTCAAACTCTCGTGTGAAGATGCAGAAGCAATAAACTGAAACAGTTAAATGCTGATGTCAGAATAAGACATGAGACCACAACCACCTTTTTTCAGTCTCAGAGTAATAGCCTCCCTGCTGAAGCAAACAAAAAATGTGTTGCCTATGCAGATAACAGAACCTTAAACCACCTTTGAAACTGTGATTCAGCACACTGAAGTTACTACTGTTTTACAAGAAGGTGCTGACTCATTTACTAACTGCAAGCAAAACAATATAGAAGTGTCACTCTTTTTCTCCAGAAAAATTTAGACATTACTGTCAGTAGCAATCACAGAATCACAGAATGGGCCAGGTTGGAAGGGACCACATCATTTGGTCCAACCTCCCTACTCAAGCAGGGTCATCCTAGAGCACATGGCATAGGATTGCCATTAATCACAATCACAAGTAAAGAATGGCCAGAAATGTCTTTTGGGACGGTAAATCATAAAATCGTAGAATCAGCCGGGTTGGAAAGGACCTCTGAGATCATCAAGCCCAACCCTTGATCCAACACTGCCGTGGTTCCTAGACCATGGCACTAAGTGCCACATCCAGTCTTGTCTTAAAAACCTCCAAGGACAGACAATCCACCACTTCCCTGGGCAACCCATTCCAATGCCTGATAACCCTCCCTGTAATGAATTTCTTCCTAATATCCAACCTAAACCTACCCTGGCACAGCTTAAGACCATCCCCTCTTGTCTTACTGATAGTTACCTGGGAGAAGAGACCAACCCCCACCTGGCTACAACCTCCTTTCAGGGAGTTGTAGAGAGTGATGAGGTCTCCCCTGAGCCTCCTCTTCTCCAGGCTAAAAAACTTCAGCTCCCTCAGCCTCTCTTCACAGGACTTGTGTTTGAGTCCCTTCACCAGCCTCGTTGCCCTTCTCTGCACCTGCTTCAGCACCTCAATATCCTTCCTGAACTGAGGGGCCCAGAACTGGACACAGTACTCCAGGTGTGGCCTCACCAGTGCCAAGTACAGGGGAAGAATCACTTCCCTGGGCCTGCTGGCCACACTGTTCCTGATACAGGCCAGGATGCCATTGGCCTTCTTGGCCACCTGGGCACACTGCTGGCTCATGTTCAGCTTCCTGTCAATCCAAACTCCCAAGTCCCTTTCTGCCTGGCTGCTCTCCAGACACTCTGTCCCCAGCCTGTAACGCTGCAGGGGGTTGTTGTGGCCAAAGTGCAGGACCCGACACTTGGCCTTGTTAAACCTCATCCCATTAGAACCAGCCCAACTCTCCAGCCTGTCCAGGTACCTCTGCAGAGTCCTCCTGCCTTCCAGCTTATCAACACTCCCCCCCAACTTGGTGTCATCTGCAAATTTGCTAATGATTCTATGCTCAACAAAGCTGAGTGGCCTGTGTTAGGAATTACAAACAAATCCAATCACAGGTAACAAGAGAGGCATCTGTTCACTCATGTTCTAGAAGCTTGTTCTCTTGTAGTCTGATGAGGAAGAAAAGAGATTGATCAAACTTTGAATGTTGTCCCAAGGAACCATTAGAAACAGAGAGAAGGCAGTCAGAAATAGGTTCGAAGGTATTCTTTCTGCTGTTTCATGATTTTTAAGATAAACTGACAGGTTAGGTCAATGGCCAGCTTTTTTTTTTTTTCCCCTTCTTCATAGCAGCAAAGAGATTAAGTCTGTTCCTGCAGAGATCTACAGAATTCAGGAAATGTCTATAAAAATGTATTTCATAAGATTTTTACTGTGAGGCTTTTTTCATCAAAAATAACATGCTAACTGAGAGTTAAATTAGTTCAGATTTCCTAACAGTGAATGCACTAGAAATCTAGGAAATGCCAGTTTAGCATTCATTAGTACCTGGACAGTCAGTCCCAGTTGATGCAGCATTCAGCATTTCTTTGATTCTATCCAGGCGAAGGATACTGCCCGTTCAGCACATGACCACCCATACTGCAAACCTCCAGTTACTTCCACACACATCCAAATTGACTCCAGCTTCAGTAATGTGAGATATCATACGGAAAAATGGGCTTGCACTGTGTGAATGCAGAGGCTGCCTGGAAGTTTTGAGCTGTTTGAATATGAAGGCAGTGCTATGGAATCCTCCACTACCTGTACCTTGCTTCCTGATTTCACACCTCCTCACAGGTTAAATACCTATTCAGTAATTTTGAAACCTACCTGTGGTTTCCTTGTCTTTTAATAGAAAATTTATTGGAATGGATGCCAGAGCACTACTGTAGAGAGATGCTTGGCTACACATTTCTGGGTTTGTGTAGTTGGTAAGGGCATTTTCTCAAAACTGGCATTGTGTCCATGTGAGACAACTGCAATTCAGTTTGTGTACAAGGATGTGGCCCTAACTAACTCCAAAAATGTTTTGGAAAGAGATGAGTTTGTTTTTATAGGTAACTTTTTGGATGAAACTCTTCAAGAATTTGAAAGCAAAGACACGTGCTAGGATTGTCTCATGCTCCTTCCCCAAGACTTAAATAATATTTACCTCAAAACTGCTTTTCTTTCTTGTAAGTTAAACCAAAGCAGGGCAGGTATGGAAACCATGAGCAATGATCAATTAGCAAACATTGCTCTTGTTCTTCCTCTAGATCGTACCCAGGGAAACTGTCTCCTCAGCAGACCTGGGCAGTGGACTCAAAGTGCTTGCTCTGCATCTCTCAGAGTAGGGCCTAGACTCGCGTTTTCTGTATTCTAGCTGGGCAATTTATTTAACATGTGTAAAATGATCCTACTACTGCCATTTGTTCTTTTGTATAGGACTCGCTATGCTAAAAGCCGCTGACTAGAAGTAATATGAATCCCACCACGGCTTGGCGGGAGTGAAGTGCGTAGCTGCCCAGAGGAATCAGGGCTCTAGCAGTTGTAAGGCGTGCCTGGAGATCAGGGCTTTGCCTGGATGAAACAAAAGTATCTGTAGGGTTAGTTAGGTGTTGAGTGTAATGGATGCCAATAGCACGTATATGCTGTATTTGTGTGCCCCAGTGTCTCCCATGAATCCAGCCCAAAGCTTTCCTACATTGCCCTGGCAAAGTGCCTTGAGTCAAACTAATTGAGAGATGAGAAGCTAGGCTACTTTTTATGCTTTTTGCTTAAAGTTCCCTGAAGTGCTAATTATTATATAGCAATAATAACTCATTGGTCTATTTACAGGACTTTTCGTCATTAGAGCCCAACATTAGTTTTAGGGAAACTAAGGCAAAAAAGCACATATTTGCCCAAATTCTCACATCTAGTGAGGCTTAACACTAAAGGCAGCTCTGCTTTGTGTATTGACTTTTCTCTCCAATGCCCTCAAAGTCTGACTTTGGAACTCAACACTTAAAATTTGCCTGTATTGCACATTCCTGAAGACTTGTATTAGCTAAAAATGAGAAAGACCATGAAGTATTGCAGCAAAAAAAGTCTTCATTGAAACTGGAAGGAACTTGGACAGCAAATTCATTGGAACAGGATTTTAATGCCAAATAAAAAATGCCTACTTTCCCGTATGTATATGATATATAATTGTAGTTGTGTAACTGTATGACATTGCAGAGCTACGTGATACTTTATTTAATCCACTATAGGAAATACATAAGCAGAGGACAGTTTTCACTGGAAGTGTTTCACACTCAGGTATTTGGCAATACATAGAGGTGCACACAATCTCCTATGCATTTGGTTTTCACGTGGTCTAACAGGAAACAAGACAATGGGGAATCATAGCCCTCCTCCACACTTTCAGGAGAGACACAGAAATATTAATATAGTATTAAATCTATAGCATAGTGATTTTATTTTTCTTTTTGTGGAGGGGAGATTGTTTTGGAGGTACATCAATGTCCTCTTTCCATAATTTATTTTGAGAAAACTTATTAAGCACTGATTTTCAAATCTGACCTGTAGTTAATTCCTCAGGTGTATGGCTATAATGAAGCTTATTCCATCATGCCCCTGGTCTTCTCTTTCTATGGCAAATCTACTTTTTTATTTAATTCTTTGCCCATCATGTAGCCTTTCAGTATTGTCTCATTAAATAAGTGAGTCTGTTGTGGTTCTTGCAATGTTTCTAATTCTACTAGCTGCCAGGAACTGCTCTGAACATCAGTTAAAGCCTGATTCTTTAATTTCATTTTTTTTTCTGTGTCTGTTCTTTGAAAACAGTTAGTTGCAGCTGCGTGGCTTCTGCACATTGTTTTTATTATCTAAAGACCTAAAGATACAGTGTATTTTCTCTTCTGGTGATCTGCTATCTGGCCTTTTCATTCTCTCATTCTTTGAAAAGCTTCTGCCTCTGCTTCCTGCTGAAGATGTTTCTTCCCCACACCCCTGACATAGTTTCCCACTATGCCTTGGAGCATTCAATCCAGAGCAGGAGGCACTAAAACTGCTGTAAAGGCAGGAAAAACTGCTGCCGGCTCGCCAGCTGTGGAGGATCCCCATGAAGAAGGAGATTCTCTGGGGTGAAAACTGGAAGATGGAGCTCTTGTGGTTCCACTTGTGCCTCACATTCAGTATTAAAGGATGCAGCTAGATGGAGAACCCAAATAAATTTTATCTTGCTGGAGGAGTATCTGTTTGAAGAATAATGTGGTGGTAATTCAGAATGTAACTTTGGCTGATGCCTCATTGTTGAGCTTTGCTTTCACTGTTTCACATGGTCTCTGTGTGACACTTACACAGGCAAAAATTAGGTGTTGCTTGCAAAGAATTTCCAGAGCAAGAGTAATAGGGGGGTTTGTTTCCTGGAGATTAGTTTATAGTTGGTGTGACTCAACTCTGATAAGATCAGCTTATAAGAGGGTAACTGATTGTGATTTCTGATTGGTTTTTTTCTTCTTTTTTTCTTTTTAATTTCCTTAAAGGTCTATTTTTGACCCAAAGTGCTATTTTATGGCTTGAACTTGTTCCTAGAGAAGCCTGAATGCTAGTGCAAGTCAACACCTGAAGGGCTGGATTTTAAAGGATGTCCTCATAACCTGTGTATTAGCTGGTCTTTCACACAGCTCACTGAGATGACCGTGTACTCAGTCTCACATTGTATCTGTGCTTCAGAGAAAGCCTGTGCCTGAATATCTCTGCTCTGCAGGTCAGGCTTTTGCTTTCCACCTCAAGAAAAAGAGTTGCATTCAGAGGCAAGGGTGTAGTCTTAAGCTACATGAGACCAATAGCTGGGTACTGTCATAATCCAAGCTTAAGGCTCCTTATTCCTCAGTGTTGCTTCACATAAGTCTGTATGTATGAAGTAGGGGGCTTAAAGGTCCATGGGTAATGCAGAAAGGAGGACTCTTCGATTGGGAAAAGGCTCAGAGGTTAGTGCAGAGCTCTGTTTGTTTCAATGGGAGCACTTTTGAGCTGAAAAAGCTGTCACTGCCAAAATTTACCAATATTGCTGCAGTAGTTAAGGGTGAGAAACTAACCCCAACGCCGCCATGCATATGTGTTAGGGTGCTGCAAACAACCACCACAGTCCTTTTTCTGGCAATGTATGTGGTGTATGAGGAAGGCAGTTTAGGAGTGGTCTCTGTCAACCAAGGCTGTTTCCAGTGCAGCCAGAAGATTCACAAAATTATCAAAAGAATTTTGGGGAAAAGAGTTAAAAAAAACAACAAAAAAAGTGGATTTCTGTTGCTGAAAGAAAATATTTATGTGCAAATTGTTCATTTCTGGTAAATATTTGGAGCATGGAGTAGATGAGAGAAAATGGCTGGAAAGGAAAAAATACAACACATGAAAAAATTTCAAATTTTGAAATCTGTTATTAGAAAGCTTTTGCTTTATGGTTTGGTTTTGTGCTTTTTTGTTTGTTTGTTTGTTTTTTTTTTTTAATGGGTTGATTAGTTTGGATTTTTTTGTTAGTTCCTGAGGATGAAAACAGTTTTCCCAGTAAAATCTGTAGTGGAGTGATACTGTGAGAATGGGCATTAGTTATATGATACCTATAGTAAGTGATGTTTAAGATAAGCACTTAAAAGCAACTTCAAATTTGTAGTTTTTATTATAGGCACCTTTTCCTAATGGAGATACTAAAGCATTGTGCTCATAGTTAAAGGACCATTCAGAGATACATAATGGCTCCAGTTTAGGAGTCACCCAGTAGATGAGGGGATACGCCAAAGTATTTACATTGAAACTGTTGATATTTAGGAAGAGCAACTTTTTCTAAGGCAAGTCTGAATGTGCTCTCTTCCAAGTAGGGTCCCACCTTCTGCCCACACAGATTATGTGAGAAGTGTTTCAGCACCTTACTATATATAGTCAAGACTTCATACTCTCCTGCCGAGGTCAGTGGGAGGTGCTGAAACCGAGACGGGGGAGGAAATGAGCCGTGTGGGAGCGAGCTGGTGCATCCTGAACCTAGGAGGGACTGGGCAGACATGGGTCAGCTTTGGCCGTCACATCCAGCAAACCTCTCAGTGGGAGTGCAAGGGAAAGAACTGGTGCAAAAATAAGCGTTGCTAATACTTGTGTGGAGGTGGAGTGGGGCATTTGCTTTAAATGAGAGGCTTGAGCTGCCTGAATGAAGCTGCAGGGGAAAGGTGGGACTGAAAGACGCTGGTTAGAGGAAATTGTGAATATGCTTGCAGCTCCCCTTTGTGAGCTGGCAGAGTTGTGCTGGGACAATCTCCATATGGGTTGGGCAGAAATGACGTTCGAGACATGCATTCCAGTAGTCGTATGCGATAGGAAAGTTCCCATGGTTGAAAGCTTTGTCATGGCTGGATTAATCTGTGACTCGTAGTGGGCATTACTGTTATAAACTATATAGTTGACCAGATAATATTCCTCAATTCTCAGAACTTTTCTCCCTTCAAATTGAAATCTGGTAATAAAGAAAGACACAAATTTCAAGTGAATTTTTTTAACAGTTTGGTGGCTTGGTTTTGGTTTGATTGGTTGGGGTTTTGTTGTTGGTTTGGGTTTTTTACTTGAAAGTTTCTACCTTTCTTACTTGCACTGAGATCTGTCTTGAAGGGCTGAGTGCTTCATAAACAGGGGCAAAGGAGAGCCTGCTCTGAGCCTCTCTCAGCACTGGAAACTCAGGGACAAATGATCTGCTTCAGAGTAAAGTGAGTGGTGTGTCAATATTTTTTTGGATGGGACCTTCGATTTATTCTCTCTGTAGATGATATGTTAAGTCTGATGTCTAACCACAACCACCGAACAAAGAATAGAGCAGCTTCTAGGTAACTTGGCATGTGCTTTTCAGAAAGAAATTCTTTTTCTCAGGCAGTTGAGATTCCTTCTGTGAGGAAAGGACATTAATCATCTAATTTTACAATGGGAAAATGCTTTTGGTCACAGAAGAAAAGCTAAATGAGGAATTGGACACAAGTTTTCTCAGGTGAAAAACCTTTCTTTGCTGGTTTGTCTTAGAACTCGAGGAATATTTGTGAGTTATGAACCAGGCTCCACTGGGTTGGGCAGTACCCACTCCCAACTCCTTGAATCAAGCAGCTTTAAGATGTCAAATAAGCAAAATTTGTATATAATTCATATTGCAGAAGAATACACATGACTGGCATATTCATTGGGTAATTTTTTCTTTCAAACCCAATGCATGAAAAAGGAGGTGATGTATTGGACAAAACACTATGTTTCAGAATTAGAGAAGAAAAAAGGAAAAGTGGGGGAGAAAAGAGGAACTATTTTATTAGCCTGAAACTTGCATTCTTTATTTGGCATCTATTTCATTATCTCCTATTTCCTGATGATAACATAATGTCCTTTCTTTTCCTGTTACCCAAGCACTTCACAGAACATGTGTTGCATGATCCTGTTGGCAATCATGGACAATTTGAAATTCACAACTTCTTTTTACATGGCTTGACATCAATTCTTCTTCAATATACTCCCTCCTTCACCAGTGAATACATCTCCCACCTCCCATCGCTGTGTTACACACTGAAGAGCAGTAGCTGTTACCTGCAACAGGTTTTAAGGCACTTGAACTGAGCTACTGTTTTTTGGAAGCCAATGGGTGCTCCTGATGGTCCTGGGGCATGGGACAGCCAATGCCTTTCCAGTGTTACAAGGAAACAACTCTGTTTCAATTTCTTCCCACGGTAGGTTTTAAGCAGCAAATTCAGCCAAGCTGTAAAGCCTTCTGTAATCATATGGGTGTCCCTCAGTGTTTTGTGAGCAGTCTAAAAAGGTTCTTTCTGTGAGACCAAGATATATGTTCCCTAGCTCACGTCAGGCATATTTTCATATGGAAATATAAAGCCAAACTGACATCTGCGATTAAACTTGCTGAGATAGGTTCCTCTTCACCCTGGAGACCCAAGTACCATCCAAGCATGGTTCCTGTTCTACCGGATGGCACGCATCTCCCTCCATTTGGCAGTCATAGGTCTTGGAAACGTCACCATCTCTGAGCTGCTCTGACTCTCCTCTCCCACCTGGTGCGTGGTTGTGCTGTCTATCCTGGGCCCTCAGCAAGCGACAGAGAGATATTTTCGCAAGACAATACACCCACTCTCCTTTTCCACAGCCGTCTGTTTCTTTGCTGGGAAAGCATGCCTTGCTCTGTGTCTGTCATCACTGCTGGCTTGGCTTGACATGGCCTCACCCTCAAACTTAGCCTTTTTGTTTCAAATGTGTGGATTGTAGCTGTATGGATCCACATCACACAGGCTTCTTTACAACACTTTCTCATAGGCAGTAACCTGACTGAATCATCACTTCTGAGGTCAATGGCAGGACCTCCAAAACTATTACCTGAATCTATCCCTTCCCTATCTTTTTTTTCCATCACAAAGCAGATGCTCAGTATCTCATCCTCTCATCTCAACTTCTCATCTTCTTTGAGGTAACAGGAAAGATACAGGTACTTTATCACTGGTAACAATCAGTGACTTCTTTTCAATAGTCGCTAGATTTGGGTCAGTGCAGGTCCACAATAAATGTCAACATTTTCTAACTGAGGAAAGTTCTCTGAGTTCAGTGATGCATTTTCTTGTCAGGTTTGACAGTTCACCAGTTGTAGTGGGTTGACCCTGGCCGGATACCAGGTACCCACTAAAACTGCTCTCTTACTCTCCCTCTGTCCCTCCCTGGACAGAGGAGAGGAAAACAAAAACAGCTAAGGATTCGTGAGTTGAGATAACAGCTGGGACAGGTCACTTACTGATTACCTTCATGGGCAAAACGGACTCAAAGTGGGGATAGTACTTAAATTTATTACTAACAGGGTAAGAGCCAAAGAGTGAGAAATAAAACAGTCTTAAAAACACCTTCCCCCCACCCCTCCTTCCATGTTCTCTCTCCTCTCCCCCCAGCGGTGCAGGGGGATGGGGAATGGGGGTTACGGTCAGTTGTTGTTTCTGCTGCTGCTCGAAGACAGGAATCCCTCCCTTTCTCCCATGGGGTCCCGTGGGAGTATTTGATGGACCTCTCTGATGTGAGTCCATCCCTCAGGCAGCAGTTCTTCCCAAACTGTTGTCCCGTGGGTCACTCCTCCATGGAGTGCAGTCCTTCACAAATGAGCTGTACAGATGTGAGTCCCCCACAAGGGCCACAAATTCTACCCAGGAAAAACCTGCTCCAGCGTGGGCTTCCCTCTCCATGGGCTGCAGGTCTTCAGCAGGACCCTGCTCCATCTTGGGCCTCCCACAGGGTCACAGCCTCCTTCATGCATCCACCTGCTCCAGCACGGGTTTCTCCAAGGGCTGCATGTGGGTCTCTGTACCCCGATGGTCCTCCATGGGCTGCAGGGGCACAGCTGTTCCACCATGGTCTGCACCACGGGCTGCAGGAGCCTCAGCTCTGGTGCCTGGAGCACCTCCTGCCCCTCCTTCTGCACTGACCTTGGTGTCTGCATTTTTGTTCCCGTGTTCTCAGTCCGCTCTTCCCTGGCTGGAATTCTTTCTGCGCCACAACCTTTTGTTCTTAAATATGTTATCACAGAGGTGTTACTATTACTCCTGATTGGTTCGGCCTTGGCCAGCAGCAGGAAGCCCATCCTGGAACTAGCTGGCATTGGCTCCACGGGACAGGGGAAGCTTCTAGCAGCTTCTAACAGAAGCCTCCCCTGTAGCTCCCCCCACTACCAAAACCCAGCCACAGAAACCCACTACACCAGTATAGGCTGTGAAGTGGTTAGATTTTCTTTTTCGCTCCCACTCCTGCCTTATGTCCAGGCATTTTTTCCCAACTTTTCATTATTTGTTCCACAATGTATATACTGAGTTGGGATTGTTGAACATGCGTTTTTTGCTGGTATGCATTTGCCCTACTACCAGGGCTTCTTCTTTTGTCTAGACTGAACTAGTAGTTATTAGGGCTTGTTTTGCAACTTCTTGAACAATAAAGATGAAATTGTTACCTAGACTTTCTGCAGAGTAATGCTTGTTTCTTCTATGACTTCATTTTAAGAGAAGTCTTTCTGGTGTCCCAACAATGCTGAGTAGGGATCTGTGTGGATGCTAGAATCCTCAAGTATCTAAAAAAAGCATCTAGTCTGCTTTTTTACTTTGGTTTTCAGGTTAAAATAACAAACACAAGATCCTGAATTTCTCAGATGTCTGATTCTGCCAGTGGTCACAGTACTGGTCAAACACAGCTACCAGATTTACCCGCTTTTCAGGCATCAATCCTGGTAGCATTCATTACAAAACTGCTGTGGTGGTTATTTAACTATCTTCCAGTAGGCCCTGAGTGCTGAAGACCACACTTTCTGTAAAAATGTTTAAAAGAATTAATATATGGATATCAGATATTACTATGCTGAGCAAGAAACTAATGTACCCATAGCCAGAGAAAAATTATATATTATCTGCAATATATAGAGCAATGGTTCCTGAATTGCTAGTATGTGGAATTTAAATGTAATTTAATGTACAGTATCCTACTAAATCCCCCAAATTCTCCCTCTTTTAAGCTATTGTCAGGGAGAAGCTGCAGTATACACTTGCTAGGGTAAGTCCATACTTTATTTTGGTTTTGTACATATTAAGACATACCTTGTCGCTTATGTTTCTTATTGAAGAAAGTGACTAGATCTGATAAACACTTCTGTGAGACTGTGGAGAAGGACTTACGATCTTGACTGTTTTCAAACAGAATCTCAGAGGAAAAAAAAGTTATGTTCCACAGATGATCATATAATGATATCACATTACATATCCGTTAAAATAGCAAAGTGCTCTTTAAACTGTCTTACATGGCAATGCTTTTTTTCTAATTAAGCACCATCTTCAATATAAAAATTGTAAATAAATAGTTTTCCTGCCTTACAATTGTAACATTTGTAGGATTCCTCTCATAATCATACTTCACATGACATTTGCAAGCTTTGAGGCAATGGGGCTTTAGCAGAGGGAGATTAATGTCAAGAGAATATGGTGATAGAAATGTCTCTTTAAGAGTACGTCCAGCTCTTGCAGCCAGGGCAGCTTTCACGGTGAATCCTCCGTTGGTTCCTAAAGCAGCAAGTGAGTGTGAGCTTGGGACAATCTGGTCTAAGAATAGAGACTGAAGAACAAGAATTTTCTGTCCATTGGAGTTTTCTGTCTCATCTGGAACATCTAGTGCTTTAGTGGGTGGGAAATACTATGGCAATAAGGAGGCAGAGGAGGTCTGTAGCTGCCTACGCTTTTCCCCATAAAAGTACACCAGCCGAGTGCAATGATAGGAACATGGGAGACCTGAATAGAAGAACCCCTCTTGTCCCTTCTGAACTGTGTAAGCATGGATCTTTGGCTAGGGCACCTATTGTAGTGAACAGTGAGCAGCTGCTGCTATGCAATTGAGAACTGGAGTCTATTTAGAGAAATAATTGCTTTAGTTTCCAAGATGCTCCTGGAAATAGGATCTAAATTTCTCATTATAGTCTTACCTGGCAAAATACAGTATGTTCTAAACAATAATTAAAATTCTTAAATTAAAAATTCTCAAAGAAAGCAGGTCAGTCTTCCAGGTTTGCAATGGAGAAAAAAGTAGGAACAAACAATCCTCTTGTAAAAGGGAGAATATTATTTGTGTCCTGTTCTCTCATCGGAGTGAGAAATGGAACACCTGCGCTCATCCTCTCTGGAGTAGTGCTTGGGACTGTATTTTTCACCTGGAGTATTCTTCCTTCGAAAGAAAAAAGAAAAAGTCAAAAACAAAGAGAAAGAATTTGGATACCCATCCCACAGGTTATGATGTAGGGTGTTGTATTGTCTACATTTATTCCAGATAAACTAGTGTATTTGGGTAATTCTTTTTTAAGTTGTCTCTTCTTAAATTGCTTTTAAGGGACAGTGATTTTCAAATGCACCTGAAATTATGTGTAGTTTTAAAAGTGTAGGAAGCTCTAGCATTTCCTTGTATCCTGCTGTTAAATGTCCATGTTCCTTTCTTATGCTGATGATTTTCATGATACTTTTTCAGAATGGCAGAACTGAGAGTGCACACAGTGGAGGAACACAGGTAGGGCCTTTGTGTAAGTACACAAAAAATCATTCATATGAATATCATCTTAGAGGCACTTCCTAAATACTAAGACTGGGAATCAGAACATTGGTTAAGAGGTTGCTAATTCTGAGAATTCATCTCCTGCATTTTATTGTTAAGAATTTCTTCCCTTTTTTTGGACTTTGCAGCAGAAATTTTAATGCTTGCAATCTCCCTTTTAAGTGTGGCAGCAGGACTAATAATGTTCTCCAAGGTAGTTCAGCTAAAAAACAAACTTTCCTTTCATAGCATCCAAGTTCTGAACCAAACTTATATATGCTGTCATTTGTATATCAAATGAAAATAGAAGGCTTAACATTTTAGGGCTTCACCTCCTACCTTTTTGCTTCCTTTCTCCATTCCTGTTTCTATTACCCCAGACGGTTTAGAACTGAGAACTGCAGGATTAAACCATCAGCAACAAAAGGCTTCTTTCCAGAATTTTTATTTTGTTTGCACATCTGTCCTTTTAAGTCTTTGTTTTTAAATGAAAATCCTACAGTGTCTTCCTGACAGTCATTTCTTACTCTTAGTGTTCACTTAACTTTTTCCAGAAGTATGGATCCCTTATAGGTCTCATGGTTCTCAGATGAAATGAAGCCATGTGAGTGATTTTTTTAAAAACACTGGTTTTGATGAGTGAGATAATGAATTTTCAGGCTTTATCTCTTAATCCACTGGCTGATGCCATACAAAGATGTGAATGTCTAGGAAGAGTGCCAGCTGGTCTTCTGCCTCTCCAAGCACAATTGTTCTCTTTGCTGTTTATCACACCAAGAACCACAGTACCATCTTCCTCTCTGTGGTGAGCCTCCTGATGAGCTGCTACCAGCTGAACTCTGGTGCTGGCAAGGGGCCTTTGGAGACTCCTTTACCATACAGGCTAACTGTGGAGAGAGCTTTAACATCTGCCATTTGGACTCAAACATTGCTCTGAGATTCCTTCAAGTGCAAGCAGACTAATCCTGCAACCTTGTTTCAAATGAACCACATCTTCTAAGGCAAGAAAAATGCAGACAGTCTCTGAGTAGACTAGGTAAAGTAAATATATGCCTTACTAATGACACTGAAAAATAGCCTCCAACTACAACATATCTTGTTCCTGTGACACTGTCTTGGGGAAGGACAGTGACAATTCCTCTTTAGTAATACAGTATCAATGTTGAGTGTTAATGGAGCTGAAGAGTTATGCTCTCGTGTTATATCACAAAGAATAATGAAAGTATTGGAAAAAGAAAGGGAATCATGGAGAATAATTGACAGCATATTCCTATGGACCATCTCTGTTATGAAATCTATTTTCATGTCCTACCTATTTTCCATCAATGCACACAGATAACTGAACAAGTCCAAGTCTAGATGGGAGTTTCCCACTGTATCCACGTCTCCTTCACCTGAAAGAGCTGAAAAAGAAAAATGTGCTGACAGTTCTATGTGTAGGTTGTCCTGAACAGCAAAAATTGAAGGGAAACTACTCTTAAACTAGTGCCAGGCCAGCTCCCTGATCTCTGCTTACATTGAAAATCTGTTTGTTTACTAGGCGTTAAACCCATTCTGAATTTTTTTTATTATTTCCCCCCCACCAATTTTTCCTATCTCAGACTGTTGGAGCATATTGCAGGGGTGCCTGCAGGGATTGTGGCTCACAGCTGGCAGTGAGAGGCATGGGTGATCAGCATCTCATAGGTTTGGACTCTTCTACCAAGACTTTCTTGACTGGAGTCAGAGAGCAGGTGCAGGGCACTTTCACCACAACCTGACTCAGAGTTCTGTCTGCTTTGAGTGATGCTGACAAGAGGCAGAAAGCTATAAATCCACCCTGTGCCTCACAACCCCAGTAACAAAATTGCATCAGTTTACTTATGAGCTAAGGAAAACTCGAGCAGTTAATGTATAAGCAAGCTGATCTATAATTACCCTAAGAACCAGCTTGAGAGCATGTTTACTGATATAAAATGTAATAGCCCTATTACATAAGCACAACAACAATAGTACATCTCTAAATGGTTGCAGACTGCCTCTTTTGACAGCTGTGGTAGGAAATGGATCACTGGATGGTCATGAAATGAATATTTTCCCTAATCAGAATGGAGAGCTTTATTACCCTTATAATTACTTGTTTAGCAGTCACTTATTAATTTTTTTTTTTTAGTCCATGAGCAATAAAATGGGCCTGTTTATTAAATAACACTTTAATTGGGAATCATTTTTAACATGTGCCAAGCTCTTAATGTTTTCTTGTATGCAATTACTTAGATAAATGCTTGTGTTTCTGATAACTCCATTGACACCATCAGCCAAAGTAAGCCCTCCTTGGTATACAGCTCATATAACAGGCTCCAGATGCCTTATCTTCCCTCAAACAGCTAATTTTTAACATATTGCAATAGAATATTGCTTATTTTATTAAATAGCTTTTACAGACTCCTGATAGATACTGTGTATTTACAGCTCATTTGAATTCAAATGTACTATTTTTGCTCAGCTAAATTTCTTATTGACTGCACCAGAAAGCTTACACTAAAACAATTTTTTTGAAATTTCACATTTTCATTAAAACACACCTCAGAGGCAATGTTGAAAAATTGTTTTGCAAATGTCTGCATACTATTTGGTCATGCATAAAAATTGTTTAAAACATTATGAATGTTGATGTAATGTTGAGTAAATATTTTAACTGTTGATCTCAAAATAAGATCATGATCATTCTGAGGAAATGAAAAGGTCTTTCAACTCTTTCACAAAATCTGAACTTCTGGGGGGTCCTTTTTGTTTGTTTGGGTTTTTTGTTTTGTTTTGTTTTGTTTTCTCTTTACTCCTATTTTTTAATGAGGATCAGCATCATTAGGGTACCTGCTTGTTTACACAGAGATATTAGCACAGCTTCTTCTTTTGACCTGAGACCAAAACTCTTGCTCGGGTCAAGAAGAGAGAAGGCTATCCTTTCACAAACACTGAACATGAGTAGATCAAACACCCTGTGTTTGTTTGTGCAAGCAGAGCCCTATTTGGCCACCTAGTGCACCTAATGTTGGTATAGGTATTAGGCTAATGAAGCATCTATTCTGGTAATAACATGGGACCTACAGATTCCTTGCCCAGTGCCAGCTGAATTCAGTAAGCCTTTGCAGATTTATGCTCACCAACATTTTTGCTCTCTAAATACATATTTTCCTGATTGCCTATTTCTTCTTTGGCTTTTCAGTACAGTTTTGAGGCTAAAACTGGCCATCATATATAGCGATACAAATTGTCTTACAAGACTCAGTTTCAAACATGGGCTTCTATTTAAGTTCTTGGTCATTTTAGGAGTGTCAACTTTGCATCCCAGAGCTATCTGGAATGATAACCATTCAAAGTGCAATTTTACCAGGAAAATTTAGCCACTGTGAGGCATCTCTATATAAGGGAAGCCATGTGTTCTCTGGTTTTAATGAAAACCTTTTTTTTAGGATTATTCTGGTGTATGGTAGTTATCATTTCTCAGTAAACACTGGATGCATAAATCCAGTTTAAACCCAGTTTTGAAGGAAGATTGAAGTGAATTAAGGGTTCAAGATGAGTGAAATGAGAAACAGTTTCTGTTCTGAAATGAATGTTTTCATTCACTTACAGGAACAAAGGAAAGAAAAGGAAAAACCACTTGAATTTGACTGAGGACTGGCCCAACTGATGGCTTGTCTGCATGTCAGATACATGAAGCAATTTGCAAAAATTGAGGGGTTTTCCTTGATTTTGTGCTCCAGATCCCGATTTCTTCTCTACTTTTTCTTGGATTGGGTTCTAGCCAGTCTTGGGTGGTCAGTCTCACCATCCCTTATGACTTTGCTCAAGTCTTCTCTGCTTATACTTGTGTACTATACTGCATAGTAGAAGATCTGGACACAATAAAATTACCTTTGATTCTCCAAAAGGGATAATCCTTTAACTGGCATCATTTACAAGTGAAGCCTTGTTTATATTGATATTTCTGTGTATTTTCTCCCAGTTTATCTCATGACAAAGGATGATGGAATTGAATACACATTTTTCATGTGGTTAGAAATGAGACTTGAGATCCACATCTGGATCCTGTGGCTTCTTTGGCCTTTTTGGAAATTCTTTCCAACACAAAGGTGTCGCAGTATTGAATTAAAAATGATGATTCAGAATTTCCCTATACTGCTCCCACGTAGGGCAAATATTATTGTCTCTGTGACATGCTGCCTAATTCCCAGGAGCAAGAAAATCACCATCATATTGTCTCTGATGTTGTCAGAGCTCTTCAGAAGATTTCTAAGCTGACTCAGAGGTTAATCAACAGCAGTTTTAGGGGAGAGCTATAGTGTCACTTGAGTGCAAAAGCCACAAACATTTGGGTAGAGTTGCTAAACTTCTCAAAACCCGGATATACCCAGGTCAGTGCACAAGGAGGGAAGAAACTCAGCTCTGCTCATGTTGGCCATCTTATGATTCTTCTCTTCATCAGTTTCAGCTAGGAAACTCAAACTGGTGTGTAATAGTCACAGCATTGAAATCTTCTTTGATAGTTTAGTTTCACTGTACAATGTCTGCTTTTTTTTTTTCTGACAAAACAGAGCAGAAGTTCCTCCTCTCACCCTGCTTCCTGTTTTTCCCACACAAATTTTTATCTGATCGTCCTTGTTACAGCTCTAGGAGACCTAGGTTCAAGTTCCCCATCTGCCTGTGGAGAGAAGCCTGTATTTGTAGTAAGAGAATATTGTCATTTGATTGAAGCGCTGAGGTATTGGCCACTCGGGGTAATGCTGTCTCTGTCTTGCCGATTAACGGCTTTAAATAAGTGAGGAAGAGGCTCGAAGCTAGTCTCGTAGCCAAGTGCTTTTCCTGACTCCACAGGACTGCGCAGGAGTTACAGGGATTCAACCAGCAGGGTGCACAAGTAAATCTGAGCTTGCTCAGGCAGAGGAGGGACGTCTCCGTGGATGCACAGTCTGTGTGCAGGGTCTCTGTCTGCTGGCTTGGGGGGGTAAAGCAGGGTCCTGACTTCACTGAGGAAACATAAACCAAGAGGCTACCAGATTGAGGTGGGAGGTGAGTCTTGATTTAAGACTCTGGATTGTCCTACTAAGTTACCTAAGCATATAACAGCAACATAAATGTCAGTTTAAGACCCTTTGTTCCTCAGCTTCCTTGACAGTTGGGTCTGAGGCTTGGACCCTGCCTATATCTGAGCTTCTTCTTCCTCTCTGAAAAAGCCTCCTGATGTGAAGATTGCCTTATCATGACAACCTCGACTCAACCGAGTGTTTGGAGGCATTCTTTAGACAAGATAAGTTTCCTTTTTATGAGAAAAGAAAAGAAAGAAAAATGAGGAACACTGGTGCACTAAGGATTAATAGGAGCTTTTCTTCTTAATCTGTTTTGAAGTGTAAGAAACTGCTACCATGTGTAGCTGTTCTGGTTTCAAGGAGGGAGGCAAACAATGCTTGTCAAACTTGACTCTGAAAAGACATTAGCTTTTTCTGAGGTGGTACCACTCAGTTTCCATTGCACTGGCTTGTCCTACTTTAAATTTGTAATGAAAGAAAAAATTCTAAAGCTGGTAATCATGCGCCTTCCTTGTATAAAAACACATCTTGTTTTTATCATCAGTAACCTGTACTACACAAGAGCTCTGACACATGCATTTCAGGATAGATTAGGAATTGCCTGCTCCATTTGCATAACATTAAAATCACTGTCTAGATACACAAAATAAAATGAATACCTTCCTGATTCTCTAGTATGGGCTTGCATGAAAACGATTTTACCTTGCCTTTTTTTTTTTTTTTCCATGAATGCAACAGCCCCTCTCTTTATTTAGTAGATTGGAAGAGAAGGATTTGATAGCTGAGTGAGGGGACACCTATGTAATTCATTTTTTCAGGCAGACTTGGACAGCATGCTTACTGCATTTTAAAAAAATGGGGAGGAAAAGTGTAGCAAGAAAGCATATGGAGTGTGTGACAGACTGGCCCTATCTGAGTCCCCATGATTCCTCGCAGCTGCCAAAAGCCAACCGCTCGTCTTTCCAAACCACAGGCTCATGTGGGTAATGAATGATATGATTTCCTCTGTCTTGTGTTTTGTGTTTGTGCTTCAAGAAAAGTAACCCCCTCCAAAACTCTACACACTCAGTTAATCAAGAAAGTATTGGCTTTTCTCATCCTACTGAAGTAATTCTTGCAGTGCTGGGAGAAGCAGCTGGAGGCTTCATCTTCTGTCCCAAGCAGAGTTCATCATCATTCACGTTTTTCTTGATTGTTTTGAGTTTTATCTTTCTTCTTACTACTGAATAGCGCCCTCATCAACTGAGAAAAAAAGGAAGTGGAGTTCATATAATCTGGTTTCATACTAATATAAAATTTTTAGTATTTCACTTTCTTGGGAAAATGAAAAATCAAGACTTTTTTTGTTGCATTTATCATTACTGTTTTCTATTTAGGACTTTTTAAGTGCTGACTGTATGTCTCTAAGTGTCAGAAATAATAGATGTTTTAACAACAGAAGTAAGGCTACCCTAATGTTGAAAGTATTCATATACTGATTTCTTATGATTTGAAATAATATACAGTTTATTCTTCAATATCGTGTAGTCCACACAAAGCCTTTCCCACTATGTTATAACTATAAATTTCAGTCATTCTATTCAGTAATTCTGGTTTCCACAAGGCCAGAGATGAAAACTTTGAAAAAACAAAGGAAATGGTAGAACCAGGAGCTGTTCTCAGTGAGGAGCAGCATGAGTAAGAGAGCGAAGATTCTTGTTTGAAAAAGAAAATGCTGAATGATGGAGGGAAGTTGCAAAGGTCCATTGAATATCAGAGCTTACGTTTTGGTAGGCAGTGAGAGATTATAGGCCAGAAAGAATTAAAAAAAACCAAACCCAGATTCATTCCTTTTTTAAGTGACAGAATGAATAGCAAATGAAGGTATCTAGGAAAAGATTTCATTTGGTTAAAGGGGCAGGAAAGCATGATGAAATCTGCATCCATATTCTGAATGAACATGAACTGCAGCTTTTCATGATTCAAAGAAAGGATTTTACAGTAATCAAGATACAAGGGACTGAGAACTCGGAGTTAGCTATTACCACTGTTGGATGTATAGCCAAAATAATTTTTAGAAATCTGAAATAGTTTTCAAGTATTTGCAATAGTCTGAATGTGAAAAACATGAGAGAGTTCTGAGCTGAGGATGAGGGGTTTGGGTGACAGTGTCAGAAAAGAGGCAGGATGCTGATTTGGTGTACTATGATTCAGAAGGAAGTCGTGGTCAGAACTCAAGGCAAAGAAATGACACCTGTTTTGGCGCTGTTGAACTTGGGCTTAAGAGAAATATTCTGAATGGCATACTAGAGAAGGCTGAACTTTCAGTTTAGACAGAAAATTACAGAAACCAGACAGAAAGATCTGGTTGATCAGTCTGTCAATATGGAATTGTTAGCTGAAGTTTTAATTGGAAAAGCGCCTTGTATCTTCTTACTTTGGAGGAGGAGTGAGGGGAGAAGAGGTCTAGGACAGATCCCAGAAGCCTGCCCCCAAAAAATGATCTAAGAAGAAGAGGGACTTCCAAAAATCATGATGAAACTAAGAGGAGAACCTAAAGTCAACACTGGTTTTGTAGTCATCAAGAGAAAGGAGATAATGCTAAAGGATGCAAACAGGGCAAGAAGGAAAAGAATAAGCAAGTTTCGGCTCTGAAAATTGGCTGTAAAGTGATCATTAGAGATTTTGACCAGAACAGCTGGGGGTGGTGGGGAGAATATCACTATATCCTTGCCCATACTGATAATACTTCGCAGGCATCTGCTTTCAGCCACTGTGTGAGACAGAATATTGGGTTAGATGGTCCTTTGATCTGACCAAGTTCAGCTGTTCCTAATTTCAGTGGAGAAAAAGGTGCAGAAACTAGATTAGACACTCTTAGGGTGGAAATGGAATACAGGAAATCTTATCAGTGCTTGCAGACAGTACACTCAATGTGCTCAGATATGAAGGGGAAATGTAGGAGGTAACTAGCCAGGCAAGGGAAGTCAAGGATGGGAGAGCCTGCTGCAGAATTGACATGGGAACAGGGGAGATGGATTAACACAAGTAATGAAGGGAGTAAGAATGGGTGTGAGGGAGATTGAGGGAAGATTTGGTGGATGGAGTTACTGGGGAAACTGGAAGAATTAGAGGAAAATAATTGGAAAATTCCTGTGTCTGTGGGAGTGGTGAAGGAAAGTTGCAGGACATGAAGGAAGCAAGTGGTGTTATTGGGAGCGCAGAGTGTTCACCTTTTCGTGAACAGGAATAGCACAGTGAAGTGCAGTTGAAGTCATCTTTTATTTGCCACCCATTTTATTAACAAGAACATGCAATATAAGGAATTTTATGCACTTACAACTTGCAGTTCTTTGGTCAAACAGCTGTACACAGCTGTGACCAATTGCTACAGTGGCCTCAGAATAAGCAAAGAAAGTATGATTCCTTCAATTTTTGGACTTACCTCAAGGACTGCCAGGTGGTTCTCTCTTCCACTCACCCTGGAGGCTGCTGGATAGGTTCCTCTTCCCAGCAGCAGCAGCAGCCATGACCAACTTGCCCTCTACTAGATCTTCATCTGCCTTATCAGTGGGAGACTTAGTGCTTAGTCTTGAGCATTCTCACTCAAGAGTTCAGAAATCCAGGGTACAAAATGGATTGACAAGTATTTGAAGGTGAGCATTATACTTAATAATTTAACTGGAAAAAGTATTTTGGGGGATTATTTCCCTCCAAATGGCCTAATTGAATTTTGGAAGCCTGTGCCACCAGACACTGGCCTTCCTTTAGGCAGTTTGAAAATTCCATCCTAGCCAAAAAGAGCAGCCTAATGGCAACCTAGCCCTAACAAGAGCACCTTAATTTCTCACATAGCAGTCAATCAAATAGTGGCATAAATGTATCAGATGAATTGGAAGATGTTTTCACCTGGAAATACTGGAGATTGAAAATAGAGGTTTCCCCTCAAAAGCCAAACTCAGCAGATAGTTTCTTTTGTTTAAGTATTACTGCAGTAGGAGAGAAATGAGAACCCTAATTACATTTCTTCAGAGGGTAACAGTAGTTTTTTATTACTTTACTTAGTTATACATTTATTCATAAGATAAATTAAAAGATGTGTATGTTCATGAATCTTTTTACTTCCTCTGCCTTAATCTAATTAATAATCTGAAGTTACTTTATTTTTGTAAAGCATCTCTATTCTTAAATGTTCAAAATGTGACAGTGCTTCTCATCCTTCTTTCTTTTCCAAATCCTTCATGGAAGAAAAGGTACTGACAGAATAAACATAAAGGGGTTTTGTTAGTTGTTTGATTTTGTATATTAATTAGCATTCTTTACTTTGCTTTCCTATAAATTTGTTGTTGAAATATTACCATTTTCAGTCTGAGATCTCCCAGGCCAAATTCTCACTTATAATTGATCATACTAACACTCTCACAGCTGGCTAGTTTGCATTAATAAAGCAGAATTTATTTATGTTTGGAAGTGGAAAGTTTGGGGTTTATTTTTGGTTTTAGGCTTTTTTAACCTGTAGTGGTAATGACAAGAACAACAAAGTGTCAGCAAAAGCTTTTGTATTAAACAATTTCTACATGTGTTTGTAGTAGAGAGGAAAAAATATGAAAATTTTCAGATTCTGAAAATGCTGAAGTTCTGAAATAATGGCCAAATTCTCACATCTACTCATTTCGAAATCAGGATATCAGTTGCAATTGAACAATAGTTAGGATGCAAAGCTTTAAGATCACAAAACAGGTCGCAGGATTCCCTGGAAATTCATCCCAGGATTCCCTGGAAATTCATTGTTTAAACATATGCAGAAAGAAATGCTCCAAGAAGCTAAAAATAATAAAAAGGCAGAAAAAATAATGAGGAATATTCACTGCTTCAGATGAGTTCAGCAAGCATCATCGTTCTGATTAAAAGCTGGGTCATGTATGTGGATGTTTCCTATACTTTGCTCAGCAGATATGAGTGATAGTATTTTTTGAACCTCATATGCAGCATTTTACATGATCAGTTTGACTTTTTTCTTTAAAACCGTGAGCCCCACAACTGTTGGAGGCAAGCAAGAAAAGTGTTCTCATTTGCTATATACCCACTTTTATCCAATTATGAGACAAACTTTTCCTCTATGTAAGAATAAGTACTTATCGATTTAAGAAGAAACAGGCATATTGATCCAAAGGGAAAACACACTGTACATGTTGATCAATATTTACCTTACAGGACAAAACATCCTGGTATTCACTTCAAGGCATCAATATATACATACTACTGGATGTTTGTGTCATTAAGTCAGGTAACTGGGCTAGATTTCCATCTAACAGTATAAACTTTCTTAATGATTATTTTTCTAGTCAAATATTAGTCTCTAAAGGCAAGAAGGAGTTAGAGAACCAGAAAAAGAAAAATTGTTCACCTCCCTTGAGATAAATAATACTTTTCATTAAACTCAGTTGATGCCTATCAAGAGCCACTAGACTGATTATATAATTTAAGCACTGAGCAATACTCCAAATTCTTCCTAAAAATATTTACCTGTACCAAGGTAAAATTGGAAATCTAAGCATAAATGTCTGAAGATATTTAGGTGCCTAGCTTGTAACTAGCTCGATGACAATTAGCTTGTACAAGAATGAGATATTTCCTTTTCATTTCCAAGGATGGAGCACATCTGAGTTCACAGGACACCTTTAAAAATCCTGTGCAATCCAGGCATCACCGGCTCCTCTCTCTTGCAGGCTTGCTTCAGGCCAGGGGCTTCTTCTGGCTGGAATTCATTGACACAGAGCTAACCATAAATTATACAAAGATAAACTAATTATAGTGTAATGGGGCAGTCATGGTACACATTTTTTTTCTCTGACATTTCTTTTCTGTCCCATAATAGCTCTAACACTGGCTTAATCATTTTTATTTAAATGTTTTCTTTATGGCTAATTTCACCCTAATATCACCCATCTCCATCTTGAGTCTCTTGAGGCTCTTGCTATGAAGGACACACCCAGGGAAGGGGCAGGCTTGGGACAAAGAGAAGCTGTGACAGCTACACAGTTTATGTGTATTCTTGACATGATCAACACCACAATAACAATGTATAATATATGTTGCTTCTGACCAGAATAAAGTAACCCTCCCTTCAAACCACCTTTATTATATCCTCCCCTAAGGAATAAGCTGTGGATCCTTCCTGTATGGCTTTGTCCAGGTGGGACACTTCCTAAGCCTGCCTATAGCTGGAATTCATGTTTAAATTCTCATCACCTTGTGTCTCAGTCACCTTTCACCTTGTCTTCCACCCTTGTCAGATGCAAGCCTGTCCTCTCCTGTTCATGTCCATTCAAAATGCTGAAAACATCATTGTCTTAGCATATGGTTTGGGAAGTTTTTATCTGCTCCGGGCTCTCCATCCTTGGTACTTTCTGTACTTCTGCTAGGGAGGTCTCGTATCCTTGATCACTCTCCCCAGCCTGCTCATTCTCTTTTCCAATCATCATTTTCTTCTTTCAGGGCTAGGAAGGATGTGTCTGTATGTATTATCCCAGATAATTTATTTTCTCCCTTGAACCTATTTTTAGCTGTGGGATAACAGAAACTATACAAATAATACAAAATTTGATAACAACTGCAGTGACCCTGTGCTTCAATCCTTGGCCTATTTACTTGCCTGATAGGATCTCACCTCTTCCTTGGGTTCCCTGGCTGTGTGTAGCTGCTGGTGATCCGTTGTCTGACTAAATATGGGTCATGAACTGTTTGCACACTGCCACATATGATGGAGTGCTAGACCCTGAGTGGCATCTGCTTGTTTTTAGGTAATACAAATAATAAAAATAATCTGAAATACCACTTTTTAGAAGCTCAGGCTTACAAAGCTGCTTACCTGCCAAATGGTATGCCTGCACCTGGAGGAAGGGAACAGACACGATGTTCCCCACCTATGCTGTGCATCCACTGGTGTAAACAGCTCTACACTGGGAGTCAGACAGCTGTGTTGGTATCTTCCAGCCAGCATCAGGCTACATGTCAAGGTTTTGGTAGTGGGGGAAGCTGCAGGGACTGCCTTCTGTGAGCTGTCCCTTGTCAGATAGAGCCAGTTCCAGCCAGGCAAAGTTGAGGCCATCAGCAGTGCTGATGGAAGCTCAGGTAAAACATTTTTGAGAAAGGGTTGAAAATGCTGTGCAGCAACTGTGAGCAAATGTGAGAGAAGCAGCCCTGCAGACACTTAGGCCACTGAAGAAGGAAGGGGAGGTGCTCCAGGTGCTGGAGCAGAGATTCCCCTGCAGCCCAGGGATAAGATGGTGGTGAAGGACATTGTCCTCTTGAAGCCCATGGAGGCTCTCAGTGGAACAGATATCTATCCTGCAGACCATAGAGGACCCTATGAAACAGCAGGTGGATGCGCCCCAAAGGAAGCTGCACCTCATGGAGAGCCGATGCTGGAGCAGCCTTCTGGTAGGAAATGAAATGTAGCTCATGAAGAGGAGCCCGCACTGGGGCGGGTTTTCTGGCAGGTCCTGTGGAAGACCCAAGCAGGTATAGTCAATTCCTGAAAGACTGCAGCCCATGGGAAGGACCCACGTGGGAGCAGTTCATAAAGTCCCTCCCATGGGAGGGAGTCCTCACTGGAGCAAGGGAACAGTGTGAGGAGGAAGGAGCTGCAGAGATGAAGCGTTATCAACTGACTACAAGTCCTATTCCCCATCCTCCTGCACCACTCAGGGAAAAACATAGAAGTGTTAGGAGTGGAGCTGAACCTGGGAAGAAGGGGATGGATAGAAGGTATTTTTAGGTTGATGGGTTTTCTTATTTCTTATTATCCTTTTCTGTTATTAACTGGCAACAAAGTAAATTAATTTCCCCAAGCTGAGTCTGTTTCCACCATCATGGTAGTTGGCAAGTGTGCTCTGTGTCCTTCTCTTGACCCATCAGTTTTTCCACCATATTGTCTCCCCCTGTCCTGCTGAGAAAGGGGAGTGAGGGACTGGCATGGTGGGCACCTGGCAGCCAGCTAAGGTTAATACATCACGAGCTCACAGCTGGCTTGTCATCTGTCTGGCTTGATGAGAAGGCAGAGAAGCTTCAGTCTGCCCTGTAGACATCCCCTCATAATGGAATCCTTTATCACACTTCCTGAAATTTTCAAAATGTTTATGGTGTTCTCTGAATACCCCTGTGAAATAAAGAAGTGTTAACTATGTCATTTTCTCCAAGGAACTGTGGTACAAATATACTGAATGGTTCACTAAAACTGCACAGTGAACACTGTCCAAACCCCTTGCTTGGACTGCAGCAGTAATCGCCAGAGCTTTCTTTATAGAAAGCTTGTTATAGCTTGTTATAGAAGACATCTCCCCTTCAGATTCCTTAACAGCAACTCTCAAGTGCCATTAAATAAAAAAGGTTTTGAACAAGTGATAGAGATCACAATGATCACAATGATCACTCTGACTACAATGGCACTCTGACCACATACCTGTCATCATTAACTATAAATCAGATAGTTCAGAGAGGAGATGTACCCTCTCAGCTATATTGAAATATGTTGGTATAGGAAGGTATAAAGATAAGCTTACTTAAAATGAGTGTTTCTCCAGACTCAGGGTATTTGGCACATATGTGCAGCAAGTATCAGAAGTTATAATTCATCACTAGCTATACCCAGGGACAGTCTCCTGAGCAAGGTGGGGCCTGTAGAAGATGACAGACCTCACAGATAACAGTGTTGTTTTCTAGGGTCAAACAAGTGCACTTATTATAAAGGTATAAACTTATTAAAACTTATTAAAAGTACTATTAATAGTTTATTCTTAATGAAAATTGACAGTAACAGACTTCTGGATCTTTCTAATCTGACTTCATTAGAGCTTTGTGATTTGAAAGAAATAGCCAAGAGACTTTAGGAGATGGATTTCAAAGAAAATGAAAAAGTAAACCTCTATGACCAATACGTCAGTTGACTAACACAACTCTCCATTGCTTTCTGCTTCTTAGTAGACAACACTGAAATTACAACAGACTTGTTTCATTTCACCTTTGCCAGAAAATCCAACAGATATCTTCTTTTAAGTTTTTGAATCTGTCCATTCGAATTTTTAGGGAGTAACGATATGAGTAGTTGAAGAAGAGGATGAGCTGTCCATTTACAAGTCAATTATCATTTTAAATTTCTAATGTCTTCCTTATTAAGTCAAGATTAAGGCCAAGAAAAAATGAACCTATACCTTTTTCCTACTTCTAGCTACTTTCTCAGGTAGGATCAATTTTGGCAGTAGGCCCTCAAAAGAAGCATTTGTCAACTCTTAAACAACTTTATTAGTGAAGAAATGCCTGGTTAATAATGTTGATCTTGAAATAGATCCAGTATCTGTCTAGGCTCAGGAACATCTTCATCTCTGCCTGGGTAGATTAGGTCCTAGCCACCGTGGTATTCATCCTGTAAACAGACAGCTGTAGCACTTCCATGTAATATATGTAAAAAAAAAAACCCAAACCCCCAAATTCTTTGAACTTCAGATGCAATGGATAGCCAAAGAAGTGTGACAAACCCTCTTAATTCAGCCCCTTTTGTATATGTAGAAAAGTTTTACTCCACTTTTTCAAAACAAAAATTAATTGAGAAATTTACACTGAAGTACAGCTATAAGTTTGGAAGGGATCAGAAGGAATCAGAAGAACTTTTTTAAATTTAATGATGTCTGAAAAACAGACATCTAATGTTTCTAATCACAGGCTCTTGACCAAAACACCATGCTGAAGCAGGGTCAGCCAGAGCAGGTTGCCCCAGACCAAGTCCAGCTGGGTTTTAAATATCTTTACAGATGAAGACCCCACCCTCTGGTAAATGTGTTCCAATATTTGAACACACACAAAAAAAGTACTTCCTTGTGTTCACGTGAAATATCCATTACCGATTTTCTCTTCCCTATCAGTGAGCACCACTGAGGAGAACCTGGCTCCCTCTTCTTTCTTCCCTCCCATTAAGTATTTAGATACTATGATTCCCTTGAGCCTTCTCTTCTTCAGGCTGAACAGTCCAAGCTCCTGCAGCCTTTCCTCATAGGAGAGGTGTTCTAGTCCGTTCATTGTTTTTGTTGCCCTGTGCTGGAGTCTGCATGTTTTCTCTCATGTCTGATCAAAGAATCCTATGGATATGTACTAGTGCAGAAATGATAGCGGTCCTGTTCTGAGGCATTTTAAGTAAGAGAATCACAGAATCACAGAATCACAGAATATGCTGAGTTGGAAGGGACCCACAAGGATCATCAAATCCAACTCCTACCTGGCACAGGACCTCCCCAGGAGTTCACATCATGTGCCTGAGAGTATCATCCAAACGCTTCTTGAACTCTGTCAGGCTTGGTGCTGTGACCCTGAGGAGCCTGTTCCAATGCTCAACCACCCTCTGTGTGAAGAATCTTTTTCTAATAACCAACCTAAGCCTCTCCTGACACAACTTCAGGACATTCCCTCAGGTCCTGTCACTGGTCACCAGAGAGAAAAGATCAGTGCCTGCCCCTCTGCCTCCCCTCACAAGGAAGTTGTAGACTGCAATGAGGTCTCCACTCAGTCTCCTCTTCCCCACACAAATAATTTTAAATTTGTAACTGACTAAAGCATTTCTGTTCTCAGTTTTGTTGGAAATCTAGAATAACTGTTGGACTTCAGTAGCTGTCTCCAGGTGAAATGGAAGTTAAATTTTATGTATGTTCAATGTAAAACCAGTTACAAAAAAAATAAGCATAAACTAGACATCAATTAAAATAGTTGAAGCTCTAGTTCTATCCTAGCTGAGGTTGCTGTTGCTGACTTTAGTGCCTTAGTCTTCTGTAGTCAGAACTTTCTTACTGTAGAAGGAAACTGTGTCCTTCTCTCCCCCCCCCCGACACCAAGGTATTACTGTATGTAACCAAGTCCCTGACAAGACTGATTAGCCTGTGATCAAGAATGCCCCATTTTGCTCAACAGACTAGGCAATTCATGTTGCCTGAGAAGACAGCAACAGCTTGTGATAAAATGACACCTATAAACCAGCATCTCCGTGCACTACCTAAACATAATTAGCAATAATTACAGTGTGTCTACCCTGTGAAATGGGAGTGCTGGTGTGGCTGGTTCCTGTCTCCGCCATACTTGTCCTGTAGGCAGACCCACTGGCCAGTTGTTTCTCCAACAGATTCTTCAGGTTACCATAGCCATCCAAGTGAAAATGCCAATCAGCCAGCAAAACGAGATAACAGGCTGGATGTGAGTGAGAGCTCCAGAATTTGTCCTTGGTCTGTGATTAGCTTTGGTCCAGATGTGACCATAAGCAGGAAATTTTAGAAAGGATGCTTTTCAAACAGTGATATGACAGAATGTGTGGGACTGATGATGTCCTTGGTATGCTCCTTCCCAAGTGTTTTGTGTATGTGTGCATGTATGCTCTCATACGAGAGCAAAGAACACCCATAACCAGAGTGTTTAGTTCCACTAAAACTGTAAATACATATAAGCTTGAGATGCTCCTTGTTGAATAGAAAATGTGATTCAACTTCATGGTTACACATCAGTCAATCAACAGTCATACAATATGCACCTTGATGATAAAAATGTCTGCAGTCACATTCAGCCTATTTCCTTACTGTAAAATATTCTTCTAGCAAAAAACAAACAAACAAAACCCCACAAACAAACTAAAACCTCTCTATTTGTATTTACTATTCATTAAAAGGAAAGGAGTTAACAAAGCCATTGATGACAAACTGTAGTTATTCTCTCACATACCTGATCATCTGTCATCCCCATTTCCTTGCATTGTTACAGCAATTGTTTATCTTGTGTTTGTGTTAGTCTCCATAACACACTAAGAGTTTCTCTGGCCTCTTGGTAAGAAACTCACAAAGAAAGAATGGAGAGGTTGAGGCACAGAAAACCATAAGGAGGGACTTCCTAATTGTAAAAAGAAGACTTAAAAGAAGTTAGTGAAAAATACAAAGACTGGAGAGAGCAAGAGACTTTTAGTTGAGTTCAGGGAGGTCAGTTGGTGAAAAAAAGTTATGTGGGAAAAAAAAGGTGTAGAGGCAATTGCCTGAAATGCTTACACGTAAATGAGAAACGAGAATGATGGGAGAGATCAAGTAAAGGACAGTGGGAAGCCGATGTAAGGTAAGCTGGGAGAAAAGTGAATAATAAGTGTGTTCCAACAGTGATTGAGAAGTCAGCATGACAATGCAAAGAGGAAAATTATGTGAACAGACTGATGAGAAAAAAAGATTTTAGTGGTGATATTTCCCATGATGTGTAAGGAGAGGAAACCATGGAATTTTGAGATGGTTTTGAGGTAAAAGCCTTAGAGCTTTACTAAGAGGTGACAGAGTTCTTCTCTAAAGTTAAAAAATCTGAGACTACAGTTTAATGGATCAAAGATTCTAAACAAAGATCTATTAAATGTTAGACATTATGTGGACTCAGAGCAACGAGCTGTATTTCCTATGTTGTCTTCAAATAGCTGCCAACCAACCGTTTAGTGTGAGGTCCATGATATTTTCTTAAGCACTTGTGGCACTGCAAAGTGTGAAGAGCCTTCTTGAGAGCAAAATAGTCCTGGGGGGGGTTTCTCAGGGTGAGAGAACAGCTACGATGAGGATTGTGAAACAACCTGGTCATACTTAGCATTAGAATAGAAGGCATGGTTTGAGGGAGATTTCTGGCTGTAGAAGACAACATCCATTACCCTTTTGTGCCTCTGGAAATTTAACATGTTTCTAATAAATCTTCACTATCCTCGTCTTGATCAGAACTTGTGTTTTCCAAACTGAATGGGAACTACTCACCCAGTAGGTTCACAATCCTTCAAGCAAAGCCTCTGGACACTCTGCCCAGGCAATTCTCTGAATAATTTAACATAATTTTTTTAGTGGAAAGGTAAGAGAAGCACCTGCCTGGCACACTCCAGCTGTTGCACCTAATATGCACATTCTGTGCTTAACACTTTTTTATTGGTTCTCAATTTGCAAAAATTTTCTGCTGTACTTTTGTATTTAATTATCAGCACCTGTCTGGTAATGGACTGAAGCAGCACGAATGTGGCATGCTGACCGTTTTGAGGATTCTGGTTGGTAAGACCGCTGTAGACAGCACAGTGGCTCTGTAAACACTGATCTCGGTACTTTTCTTCAAGTGTTTTTTATGCCATACTCTTTTATGGAGTTTTCCAAAAGCACTATATGCCTTAGCTAACCTGTTGTCTATCTCTCCGTCAATCTTACCATCCGAGGAGATGAGGCTACTGAGGTAATTAAACTGCTGGACTGATTTGAGCTCTGATTGGCCAATGGTGATATGGGGATGATGGGGGACTTCCTGAGGTGCTGGTTGATGGAGAACCTCTGTCTTCTTTAAGCTGACTTCCAGCCCAAAGACCGCTGTAGAAAGGAATAAATGGTAAATGATAATACACAGCAGTAGAAATATAGTACCTCCTGCATTAATAATTTCTATTTGTATTTAAGAACAAATCTGAAGGAAATCATTCACTATGCAGCCTTGTTAGATGCTTCCCACTGTAAATCTGATAACAATGGAGAAGTCTCTTAAGTAGATTTCACCTGATATAAGATTCAGCTGGCATTGAATTAGACAACTATAAGGTCACTCTTTTTTTTTTTTTTTTTGCCATACCTGTCTCTACCTTATATCCTTTACAACCCACTTTGGTTTATCCAAAATTCCCGATAATGTCAGTAGAAATAGTGCAAGAAAAGGCTTGTAGAATCTGGCTCCTCAGGTGAGCGCCTAAGTGTATATCTGTAACTATCCCTTAACAGATCTTTTCAAAGTAGTTCTGGACTTGGTAAGCATCACTGGGACAGTAGACCTCCCTTCAGAATGCCCACTGCTGTTCTCCCAGCAAGAAACTTGCTGTACATGAGAGCAGTCTGCCACCAGTGAGCTAAGTGCTGCCGTGTCTGTACTACTGCTCCTTCTCCAGGGCTTCAGCCTTAAAAGGATCTTCCACACCATCTACTAAGTGCAGAGAGCTCCTACGAGCTGTTAACAAACCTAAATGCAGTGGGTTGCAGAAGATCCTTTACAATTCACAAGATTGGACTTTAGCAGGCTCAGCTCACACACTAGCAACTCAATTCTGGCCTTAACATTTGTATCAAATGTTTAACGAGACATCGTGGCTTGTGCAGTGTGAAACCTGCCTTAAAAGAATACATGCCAAATCAGTTCCCCCTTGGCGCGCTGGAGTGCAGGGGCCCTATGGCAGCTGAAGCACAGGAGAGCAGCAAACAGCTTCTGAAAGAGCCATTCCCCAGTGGAGTGTTGGTCCTTTTACTTCAAAAGATCCAAAGGCATGTATCTGTGGAAAGTTGCTATGTTTCCCTGAGTTAACCAGCTTCTGCTTTTGAAGAAGGTGTGACCACCTGTATTCCCAGTCCTGCTCAGGCTGAGCTCTTTGCGAAAGAAAGGTACTATCTGCTAAGTACATGGTGCCACCTTTTAATGGATCTTTTTGCGGATATTTTTTAAATCTCTTTCTTTTTACTGCCAGGGTGTGATTCCACTGGCCAAATGCACTTGAATCCCTGTATGCAAACCTGCTGGAAGACATGGGGGTCTTCTGGAATAAATATGAGGAGAATTTTCCTCCAAGTTTCAACACTATCAAATCCATAAATTCTACTTAGCAGTTATAGTAGAAAGAGGGTTCTGCATCTCTTTAAAGACACAGTGTGAAAAAGAAATAAAATTGTGAAGCACAAGGTATACCTGGTTCATCTCAAACATATCCAGATACTACCCTAGTTTGTGAAGAACACAGCAATCACGTCTGCAGAGCCTCTCCGAGGGAAGGAGTGACTGAAAAAAATCCCGAGGTATAGTCCTGCCGTTTCTGTTCTAGAAGGAGGACAACTTAGCCTCGGACAACAGCCTAATTTTGCTGTACAGTATAAACTTTTAATAAGTAGTAGACAATTTCAAAGAGCTTGTGTTCTAAGCTCCTGATCTTTCCAATGCTTACGTGCTTGCTTAACTTTTTGGCTCTGAATTGTCCAGTTGAAGTCAATGAGATTACTAACATGCACAAAGTTATGTCTAATTTTTTTCTCATATGGGAGCAAATATAAAGATAGGATGTGAGAAAGGAAGTATTATTATCCTCATCTTGCAAACGAGGAACTGAAGCACAGC
>NW_016690227.1:1009499-1019499 GCF_001604755.1 Lepidothrix coronata
TCTATTTCTTCCCCTTCTCTACGTCCTGCGTCCCACCCGTTGTTTTTTTTTTTTTTTTTTTTTTTTTTTTTTTTTTTTTTTTTTTTTTTTTTTTGTTTGTTTGTTTTTTTTTTTTTTTAGTTTGGAAACATTGATCCGCAGCTTGTGTGTAAATCCAGGCGTTTTTGAGTGCTTCCTTAAGATTTTAGAGATGAGTAGCCATGAGTAGCCATGAGTAGCTGGCCGGGAAGGGGGTGTACATTGACTCAA
Source organism: Lepidothrix coronata (assembly GCF_001604755.1). Taxonomy (NCBI): domain Eukaryota; kingdom Metazoa; phylum Chordata; class Aves; order Passeriformes; family Pipridae; genus Lepidothrix; species Lepidothrix coronata. Next base: position 1,009,749 of record NW_016690227.1, read on the forward strand.
GTGCGGACCGGTGTTGTGTTTGCCTCCTCGAGTCAGCCGCAGCACTTCGGTTCATTCAAAGCCCGAGTTCCAGTTGCTTGCGCCCTAGTTTGCAGAGGGGAGGCAGATACGGAGGTTGTCAAAACAGTTAGGAAATATTAAAATTAGGAGCCCAGTGCGCCTGAGGGGAAAGGCTTTAGAGGAGAAGTTGCTGACTTCCGAATAGCGGTGCTACCAGAAGTTTTCCTCCTTGCCATACAGCCTGTCACAGCTGGAGGTTCTCTTTCACCCTGTTCCGCAAAGTTACCCTCTCTGTGAAGGGACGATTTCGCTCCGTAGTCGTTGTTAAAGAAGATGTGCATAGTTAGAAACTGTGTTTGTGAAGAAACGAGTTCCCACTGCAGCAGTCCGTTCTAAGGAAACTTTTAATTTTGTGCTTGAAGAAACCTGATTACTACTTGGATTACTTTTCTACCTTGGTTTAGAAGGTATGGTAATGCTGCCAGACTTTGTGCAAAGTATTCTGCTTTCCACATTGTTAAAAGTGAATAATACCGTGTCAGAAAATTTTGTAGTGTATCATTGCAAATTATCTCAAAAAATGAGAATTTTGTGAGATGCAAGAATTTTTAGACTGGTATGGCCACTGGCTTAACCTGTATAAATTATTGTAGAGGAATATAATGTTGTTTCTTTTTACTTTTCCTTTCTTTTTTTTTTCTTTCTTTTTTTTTTTCCTTTCACTGAGTCTGCTTACACATGTAAGTGTAAGCAGTATTATCAAAGGACTTTATGTTGGGATCGGAAGTTAGAATTAGATCTTCCTGACTACTTATTTTTCTTTTCAATATCTGCATGCCACCAAAGCTACATCTGTATGTGTTTACTGTCTAGATGTCAAAAAAAACCCTAAATGAAATAAACCAGGTATATAACCCTGATTATTTTTCATGCGTTCACATTAGCAACCTATTTGCCAGACTTTAATAGTTTCGTTTCAAATTTTGAAGCTGTAATGCATTGTAAGGTCCAAATCCTTTAAAAGACGCACTCTGTTAGCTTCGGTTGACTGCTCACATCAATTGTAACTCACATGCATACTGGAGTACCATGTAGTATGACTCTCTATTAAGCGTTATAAATTATCATTGAAATGTAAAGAAAAAGCATATTAATATACTGCATTTAGAAATAGGTACTAAAATTCTTTTTAAATACTTGGAAAGACTTTATCTGGATAATCCGCTAAGCACAGGGGCACATTCTGAGTTGCTTGTGGCACTGCTCTCTCACCTTGCTGGTGAATCGCATAGTTTAACGTGTTTGGAGCCTTAGTGAAATAGAAAAATGAAGGATGAGATGACATTCTTATATGAAAATGTAGTTGCTTCTGAATTTTCCAAACCACATTTTTGCCCTTAGGTAACTGTTTATTTTTTGTTTTTTCCTCTACTGAAGGAAATTGTAAGTCCAAAAAGTGGGAATAGATTAGTTCATGTGATGCCCAGTATTCTTCTTCATGGATCAATATAACAGTAGTATACAGTAGTTGGTACTAGATTTGTTTTCCAAAAGGTGTCATTGCTTACAAGCAGAAGTTTCTTTCTAATATTGTGTGCTCTGCTTTGATTTTGACTTAAAAATGTTTGTCTAAAACCAGAATTAAAAGTACAGGATATAATGCTTACACAGACCTATGCCCTCCACCCCCTCAAGATACTAGATTACTAGTAATCACTAGAAAAACTCTGCCAAGTTTTAGTTGAATGGCTGTATGCCTTATGCCATTATCAAGCCTTTGAAGCTGATGCCTGGGGATATAAGAAACTAAGTGTAGACCAAGTGCAGGACCAAGAGCTCTTAAAATGAGAGTTGTCCTTATCGTGGCTGTCCTTAGGAGAACTGTGTGTGGGGGGAAGTGTCCAAAATACTGCAGAGCTCTGCAGTTTACTTAGTTCACATTTCTATTACCCCAGACTTGCATCCGACCTTAAAGATTTTCTCACAAATATTAATATTGGTGACTATCCATGTGCTCTTTTTCTTTTTCCTTTTTTTTTTTTTGAGTAAATTATACAGAGCTCAGAACTTGATATACTGTAAGTTTAGAGTGAAAATAGAAATAGAAATTTTATCTCTAATGACAAGGTAAATTTAACATAAAAAGCCAAGGAGAAATCAGGTTTATCCACTGAGTGAGAAGACTGACCAGATGGAAGTCAATGGAAGTCCAGTGCTGGTCATCCTCAACAGCCAGGATTTCAAACCTAATGCATTGATACCTGCAAGAGTCCTCTACCTACTGGGTATGACTTCCAGGTGAAATGACAGGAATGCAGAGGCATAATGTGAAATTGTACTAGCTGTCCTAATTCAGGCAGAAAGGACTGGTGGACCCTGGTATTTAAAGAGGTAGAAAGATCACTAATCTCTCTGGGCCAATGTAATAATGGGAAGACAGGGGAGAAGACTCTTGTTTCTTTTCCCTTCATGGCCACAGTAACTGGAGAAGCTTAGACACTGTTCCTTTGTGCATCGTTTATCCCAGCAGAGTATTTCTCAGGGTGGCTGCTTAACTCCAAGTGAGCAAAGTGAGTTGATGTGTTTTCAGTAGGTCCCATACTCAGGAGTTGCAGTAGAGACAAGCTTGTCATACACCTCTGACTTTCCACCTCTGCTCCTGGCTGCCAGTGCTTCCTCCAGGAATGATCTGGTTGCTGGTTGCCTTACATGAGCATGAACAATACCTTTGTCATTTTTGTTACATGCAGTGTACAGTAAAAAAATGCAATAGTCTCCATCTCAGCCTTACTATAGTAGTTTTGCTTTCCTTTGTAGACCTTAATACCAAAAACCTGGTCTGCCTGCCACTTCCCCTGCATAGCAATACAGAAATGTAACTGGAGAATCAATCCACAGAGTTTTACAACAATGCAAAACTTCTTCCTCATCATTAAAATTGGATAATTTCAAAAGGAAGCCAAAAACATTTCCAGGCATATTTTATTTGAGCTTAGGTACTTCTTACACTAACACCACAGTCTTGCAGAAAATGAGGAAATGGGTCCAGTCTGTATTTTAGCAACAGAAAACAAGGGCATAATGAATCCTATGCTGTTCTGGCAGATCATTTTTGGCAGCGTTCTCTTAAAAAGTCCAGAGGATATCGAAAGTCATGGATCATAGGCTTATTGTGTGGCTCTTTGTCAGGAAAACTTCCACTGAAGACTTGTGCGATTTTTTTTCCTTCTGTTTTATGTGCAAGAAGAGCTGGGTCCATTGTGAATTTTATTATTTTTTGGTCAAGATTCACATATGTACTTGATTACATTTTGACCAGTCATTACTTTCTACTGTTATTAAAAGTAATAGAATTAGACCAAAGAAAACATAGTAAAGTAGTAGAATGTAGTGTAGGAGTAATGGGATTTTTGGAAAAAGTTTTCATCATTATGAGAGTACGGCAGGATGCTCTGCTGGCAGTGTAGTGGGCTCCCCTGGAATTCCCCTCCCAAGTGACAAACTCCACTTTTCCAGCAAGTATAAAATCAGTCAGAAAGAAAGAAGAATACCAGGAATACATTATGTCACTTGAGGAGTGGAAGGTAAGAGCTCTGTTCATTTTTTTCTGGGACCATGGTTCTTTAGGAAGCCTTTTGAATGCTTGCAACTCAGTGCAAGAGTCAAAAGAGAAAAGACCTATTTCTCACTGGCATTTTTTCTATAATCCAAGGATTATTTTTGCTCCCTGTCCCACCGCTGGAGGGGAACAGCATTTAGATATGAGTGTGAATATCATCTGAAGCAAGGCAGGCAGCCTCAGTCCTTTCAGCTTTATGGCAATTTTTAAATGGGAGGCTACTTTAAATATCTTCCACTCATCGAAAGTAGCTGCAATTTTATCTGCCTGGTGGCTATCCAGCAAAAGGAACAGACTTCAGCTGGGAAACTCCCTGCTTCCAATGTGAGCTGTGGCTTTTTGTCCCTATGTCTGTAATCAGTACATAAACCTAACTACAACTTGGAGAGTTTTGTTTGCTCTCTAAATTTAAACAGAATTATGTTAGTACCATAGCGTTGTGATGCGTCGTTATTACGATGCAACAACTTCTGCATTACCCTTCTCCTTTAAGACACACCTTCCTCCGTACTTTAAGCTGGTGCACAAGAAGAGATTACAGGTTTTTTTGCACTAAACAGGTTATTACCAACAGTGACTGCAAAAGTAGATCCTAGTTCTGAGAAGATACATGTATGTTCTTAGCTTTATTTGCGCTGTTGCAAGTTCATGGGGATGGGATAGTGCAGGTTCGGGACCTGGATGACATGCCTTGTGCTTCTTGTATAAATGCCTCAAAAGGCCATTCAGATTGCAGATGTTGATGAGCAGTCACAGTGAAATCATCATATTTTTTAAGCAATGGGAACTGTCTGCTTCTTTTGGTTATTTTGCTTATTTCATGTGAAAGATTTACATTTCTTCTTCTGATCTCAGTTGCTCTAGCTTTCTCAGTAAAAGAGAAACTTGCTCTGTAAGAGAGATCTGATTCCCCGCTGAATTGCTTCATTTTTCCGCTTGTTTCAACTCACTAAGAACAGCAGAGCAGTTGCAATGTAAAGCTGGAATTGTCCATCGTAGGTTGGATCCAAAATATATGCAAAAGCAGAGTGAGTTAACTCAAATATGTAGTGTGGAGGAACTTGCTAATTAATTTTAATTTTATGAGTTACTTTTACGTTTATTTAAAGGGGGAAAAAAATCACACAGATGTCTAATATGCTTATTCAGGCTGGTAATTTCCTTTAATAATCCGTAACAGCCTGAACAGTTTGAAGGGAAATTAGGAAGCAATTCTGTGATCATGAAGCACAGTTACTGAAACCTCCTATAATTTGGACAAATTAACTACTGATATATTGTTGAGGATACTTGGCAATAACACTTCTAGATGTAGAGGGATTCTTTTATGTTTTCTCTGTTGCATATTTAGATATACTGTGCTGAGGACATTCTACGCTTTTTAAATCCTGTATACATATAAATAGAAAAAGCACAGTTTCTCATGTGCTGTTTGCCTTCTCTTGAGTGAGAGCCCTGGAAAAATATCCAAGAGCTCAATTTGGCCACTTGAGAATGTGCTGTGTTCTTAGATTGAGTGCCTTAATTTACACCCCTCACCTTTTATAGTCAGTTTATTTATAAGATGGAAATGTGTGCATTTTCTTTGTCATGGTGAATTTATTCCACTTTTCTGCTTGATTTTTAGTGAATAAAGGTGACAGGGTTTAATGAGTTAATAAAACTTGGCCTTAATTAGGAAAATTAGCTTCATATTTTTCTCATATTGTGGAAACGATTTATAATGACTGGTTGCAATTCAAAATCTTGAAGGAAGAATCTTTTTCATATTTGCAATGATATCAAGTCCAGTAATTTGCACACAAAGTCAATAAAAGAATGGATTTGTTTTTATTGTGTCCTTTAGCGATGAATTGTTACATGAATATAGCTCAAGCACAGAGAATTCTAAGAAGAGCATGTATGGAAAACACAAATGGGATCCAAGATGCACTTTTGTCATTTGTCAGTGCTTTGAAAAAGAATTCCCAAAGAACTGAGAATTACGTAGGATCTTTGAGACAACTTTTTTTACACCCTCACAATTGTTCACTAACATGGAAATTAATATTACATGTGCCAGACATATAAATGTTTCACATCTGCACTGTTAGCAGAGCTCTTTTCTTAATCTTGTGTGTTGAATTACAGTGCTTTCTTCATTTTGCACACAGGAGCTCTCCATTGAAATTTCACTGTATGCTCATAATTGTATTGTCAATTCGTGTAGTTAACCAGAATTTACACTAGGCAGGAACAGAGAAATGACTGAATAAACTAAACATCTCCCTAGACTATGTAGAAAATGCTGAATATGGAATTAGTGCAGAGGGAGAGAAATTGATCCACTTAGTTTTAACCTTTTTTCTGGTTTAATGCAGTCCTTTAAAAGACCTGGAGGTATTTGTTTTGGTTTTTTAAGCAGAAATGGAAGGACATTAAAGTGCCTATTATGACCCTCGGTTTTCAGTTTTCAGAAAGGACCACCCCTCAGCTTTGTAGTTATTATTTACACTGAGCTGTGTGATGAGGTGGAAATTAAAAATAGAATTAAAATAATTCTAAAGTAGAGTCATTCACAGAGATTGTGAAGTGTAGCATATTAAATTACAATAATAAAGCTAATTATCATCTGCTTGCTGAAATATTGGATGCTTTTAATAAAAACTAGTTTGTAGGATTCTAGCGGTTTTCTTCAAGTATTTGAAGATTGGTTGTACAGATTACCTTTTTTCCATGTTTAACAGTCTTCCTGTTGAATGTTCAGTCATATGTAGCACATTCGTATGTCAGGTTACAAGCCTATTTAAAAAACACATATAATAGGTCTTTGGTTTAAAAGGAAGCTAAATGTTAAATCCTTTTACGATGGTGCCTTTATTCACCTCTTTCTTGGTTGTTGCCTCATACTCCTTGACATCAGTGGATGCAAGAGGCTTGGTTCTGCTCGGTTGAGACCCTCTGGCGCAGTTAGAAATGCAGCTGTACTACCATTCTGCAGGTAGATGCAACTCCCAACTTAAATCCCAAAAGACTGATGACACATACATGATGACATATCACTCCTTAACCTCTTTTTAATGTGCACATTCTTCTGTCAGGTATGTTAAGGGCTATAGGTGTTTAATTCTACTGTGTTCTTAGGGCTGCAGCCTCCTTTCGCTTTGTTAATTTATTTATTAAACTCTATATGTCGTGGGTGGTTGAACCTAGGACCCATTTTAGGAGCTTTGCTTCAGTTTAGGTTTTAAAGCAGGTTGGGGTTTTATGGTTTTGGTTGCTGGTTTGGATTTTTCATTTGGTAAAGCTGCAGCCTGTATGATGAGGAGCCAATGAGACATGTCACAGACCACAAAGAGGAGACGTGCTCACACACCAGCACTCCATTAGGGCCAGCTGTTCCAGTGACCTGCACGAGCGGTCCCTTTTCCTGTCGCAGGGCAGCTTGCGTAAGCGGGGGCTGCAAAGTCAGGCCTTTCCCCAAGGTGGCTGTGGAAGCAAGGCTGGGGTTTGCCTCTTTGCTCGTTTGTTCTATCACAGTTAACCCAGAGCTGCCATCACTGAGGAACACATCTTCTCCTCGCTTTTTATATTTGCAAAAGCACCTGCATAATACCAGGACCCTTATAGAAAGTTAATTTTCTGCTCTTCAAGACTTTGTGAGTGCTCATTTTCTACTTTGAGGTTTCATGGAAAGGACCTGCCCCTGTGGGGTGCACTCAAGGCAGGAATGCACCCCAAGGTGCACCCCAAGACAACCTTTCTGTTCAGCAAGGCTACACCTACAAATTGTCAGGAAACATGCAGCTGGATGTTGTATACGTTTGTGGGCTCCTTGCAGCACCAGACGTAGATGGAAGGACAGCTCTGAGTTTAGGTGTGCTGGTGTAGTGGTTCCACAAATGTCAACGTATCTGATTTCATTTCCTTACTATAAATGAGGTTTCACTATGTGCTGAGTGTGGAGCACAGCTTGGCCCAGTGAAGTCAGTATATATGTAGCTTGGAGAACACAGAAGAGGTAAAAACATGGCTCATCTTTAGCAGTGGATTAGGTCATTCTACTGAATCACTTAAATGTCCCAGTCTTGCGATCCTTTAATATCCTAAGAGAGCAGGGTTTGTAGGAGGACTGACATGCTTACACGTGCTTTATTGAATTGATGAAGCACTGTATAAATTCTAAGCATTCATTTTCTTGAACATGGAAGTTTACTTTTGAATTTGCATTGTAAAATGGGAGATGAAATAATAAACCAAGATTTGCAAATAATTAATTTGCTGTATTCTGAAAGATTAAAAAATCTTGACCTTGCAATGACTTCTTCCTATTTACACCTGGAATTCTAAAGGGTCCCAAAACCACTTCTTGTTGTAATTGACATTAAATATAAATAGAGAAGTACCTCACTAATTCATAGGGGGTTTTGTTATTTTATATCTATATATAGATATAAAATATTTTGATATATTATTAGAACATAGCACAAGTTGTATTGTGTAGGGAGTTGCAAGGAGGAAAATCAGTCACATGTAAATTTTCTTTGGACTCAAGGTGGGAACATGGACAAATGCTGACTAACTTTAATCCCAAATTTTTGTGCGAGCATGGTCACTTAGGTGCTTCCTTATTTAAAACAAAATCAACATAGCCTTTCAGGGGTTTTGTGTGTTGATTATTAATTGTCTTAAGGTTGCAATATTTTATTCTTTTTCCAAAGGATTATGGTAGCTTCATCTCTGAATCTGATATTCATAGTCTGAAGAGGAAAATGTACAGGTTAGAGTTCTTTATCTGAACAACCTTGAAGAAATAGTTTTATCTATTTTGAAAGGAATTTTGTCTATTTTGTATTTCTTGTAATAAGGGGCCAAACTTTGAAGCTATTTGTATTCCTAAATAGAAGAATTATCTGTTATTACCTTTGCTAATCCCTTTCCTGCTATAAATGAGAGCAACACACGTTCAGCATTTGAGAGCAAGATTGCTTCAGTCAGGTGCCCACCCAGCTTTTGATTTCTAACTTCAGGCTCCTAAATTAGCTGATAACCTAAACAGATGCTACTGCATTGAAGACAACGAAGTCATACGCACATTTCTTATGCTAGTGACAGATTTGATTCATAGATAAAACTTAAACAATGAAAAATTACAAAACATCTTTTTCTTGCCAAACCACAACAGACAGTAATTTAGGGTTTCATGTCATAAACATTTCTATAACATTGTTCTTTAGAAAAATCTTTGTAAAGATTTATTAATTTACAAATTGATAACAAATAGATGCTTTAGTGCAAATCCTCATATCCATACATAGGGCTCTCTTGTTTTCTGGAAAGTCGGTGACAATGTCTTTGCTGATTCTTCAGAGAAGGAAAGGGAGGAAAACCGGCATGTTTTCCTATTCACAGATTTAGCATATCAAAGGCAAAGGAGTAAAGTCTACTCTTAGCACTTAAAATTTAGCCCAAGACATGTTAGGCTCAAGTCCAGTGTGAAAAACCTTTTAACAGACACAGAACCAAAACCTATGCGTGGCTCATTGCAGAGTTGGAGGGGAGGGGGGATGTCCTATCATGTATTCTTTGCTGATACAGAGCCAAAGCTGAAGTCAACTGGGATTTTATTATTATTTACCGCATACTACAGGAGTACAGTTCTCCTCTGGGAGGGATTCAAAACACCCTGAAGGATTTTTTAAAGGTCTTTTTTTTGCTTTTATCAATTTCTTACTACTTACAGATTTTACTCTACATTTAGGAGCAATGTTTAATTGTTCTAAGTAATTTTTTGGGGGGAAAAATCTTTCTGTCATAACTTTTCCACCAGCTCTATTTTCTCTCTGTGTTTCATCTCTGGGAAATGGATCAGCTTTGCCAAATGTCTTAAAATTACCCAAATCCAGGATAAACCCTGAAGTTGTTAGTGTGAGATCTGAGGGCAGGTGTATTTCAGGACAGGTAGTCATCCAACCTCACATAAAGCAAGCTAGGAGTATTCCACTCCAAAAAAAAAATAACAAAACCGAAACAAAACAAAAAACCCCCAACAAACTGTACTCCAGTTTACCTCCATTAAAAAAAAAAAACAAACCAACCAAACAAAAGAATCCATCCTGTAGTTTACCTCTCCATTTAAGAATTGGGAAGTAT